>NC_069505.1:112745152-112840152 GCF_027579735.1 Bombina bombina | reverse complement strand
CAATTAAATAAATTAAATTAGCTAAATCACAACCCCCCCCCCACTAAATTGCAGAAAATAAAAACAAATTACAGCTCTTTAAACTAATTACACCTAATCTAAGAGCCCTATCAAAATAAAAAAAGCCCCCCAAAATAAAAAACCCTAGCCTAAACTAAACTACCAATAGCCCTTAAAAGGGCCTTTTGCGGGGCATTGCCCCAAAGAAATCAGCTCTTTTACCTGTAAAAAAAATACAAACAACCCCCCCAACAGTTAAAACCCCCACCCACACAACCAACCCCCCAAATAAAACCCTAACTAAAAAAAACTAAGCTCCCCATTGTCCTGAAAAGGGCATTTGGATGGGCATTGCCCTTAAAAGGGCATTTAGCTCTATTGCTGCCCAAAGCCCTAACCTAAAAAATAAACCCACCCAATACACCCTTAAAAAATCCTAACACTAACCCCCGAAGATTCACTTACCGGGAGAAGTCTTCATCCAAGCGGCAAGATGTCCTCAACGAAGCTGGCAGAAGTGGTCCTCCAGACGGGCAGAAGTGGTCCTCCAGACGGGCAGAAGTAGTCCTCCAGACGGGCAGAAGTCTTCATCCAGACGGCATCTTCTATCTTCATCGTTCCGATGCAGAGCGGCTCCATCTTTAAGACATCCGGCGTGGAGCATCCTCATCAAACAACATCTTCTTCAGAATGAATATCACTTTAAGTAACGTCCTCCAAGATGGCGTCCCAATAGAATGCGAGCTCAATCCTATTGGCTGATTGGATCAGAAAATAGGATTGAAGTTCAATCCTATTGGCTGATTGGATCAGCCAATTGGATTTTTTCTACCTTAATTCCGATTAGCTGATTTCTATCAGCCAATCGGAATCTAAGGGACGCCATCTTGGGTGACGTCACTTAAAGTGATATTCATTCCGAAGAAGACGTCGTTTGAAGAGGATGCTCCGCGCCGAATGTCTTGAAGATGGAGCCGCTCCGCATCAGAAGGATGAAGATAGAAGATGCCGTCTGGATGAAGACTTCTGCCCGTCTGGAGGACCACTTCTGCCCTTCTGGAGGACCACTTCTGCCGGCTTCGTTGAGGACATCTTGCCGCTTGGATAAAGACTTCTCCCGGTAAGTGAATCTTCGGGGGTTAGTGTTAGGATTTTGTAAGGGTGTATTGGGTGGGTTTATTTTTTAGGTTAGGGCTTTGGGCAGCAATAGAGCTAAATGCCCTTTTAAGGACAATGCCCATACAAATGCCCTTTTCAGGGCAATGGGGAGCTTAGGTTTTTTTAGTTGGGGTTTTATTTGGAGGGTTGGTTGTGTGGGTGGTGGTTTTTACTGTTGCGGGTTGTTTGTATTTTTTTTTACAGGTAAAAGAGCTGATTTCTTTGGGGCAATGCCCCGCAAAAGGCCCTTTTAAGGGCTATTGGTAGTTTAGTTTAGGCTATTTTGGGGGGGCTTTTTTTTTTTATATATTCAATTTTTATTAAATTTTCACATCAACAAAGTGTAAAACAAAATCCAAAAGAAAAAAAAAAAAAAACAGCGTTACTACAATATTTTTTTTTAAGGACAGTTGTGGCGCTTATACGCCTGTAACCGGAAGTTGCAAAGGCCTTCAGCAGGTCAGAATGCAGTCCATGTGCAATTGTCTCTTTTCATCTGAGCTTAAGTCCTTGGCTGTCCCACTTAATGAAAGTTTCTAGAAATGCATACAGTATAGGGTGCCTGTGTTTCTAAGATATAGGACTGCGCTTATTAACAATTGACCTTTTCTAACATTGCAAGCTTTATACGCCTCAACTGTGCGCAATAAAATAAGATACAAACAGTTTTTAGCAAAAATACAGGAAAGTAAGGAAATATAACAACAGTAAATAAAAAATAAATAAATAAATAAATAATAATAAATGAACCCAGTATGCCCTGACCGAAAGCTAAATTCCATTTATACCCTTAATTGTGTCTAAATAGGGGGTTATTCTCAGTTGTGCCCATATTGGAAAGACTCCCATAAGAAGAGCATATCTTCAAAGAAGTCCAAATTACCCACTTGCAAGTAATGAAACCTTTCCAGCATCAAATCTTTGTTGACTAATCTTTTCCATTCATTTATATCAGGGATTTTGGAGGACTTCCAGTATCTGGGGATCATCTGTTTTGCTGTATTTATCATAATTTGGAATAACTGCCTACGGATTTTACATGTTATTTGAGGTGTGCGTTGAAGCAAAGTGACCTCCACATTTGGGTTCAATTGTGTTTGTAGTACCTGGTTGACATTGTTAAAAATTTCCACCCAAAAGTTCTTAATGGGTGTGCAGTCCCACCAAATATGTTTCATATGCCCCACCTGCTCACAACCTCTCCAACAGGTGCCTGAATTTGTTTTATATATATGTTTGAGTCTTGCCGGTGTTAAATACCACCTCATACATATTTTTATATTGGTTTCT
This sequence comes from Bombina bombina, assembly GCF_027579735.1. NCBI lineage: Eukaryota > Metazoa > Chordata > Amphibia > Anura > Bombinatoridae > Bombina > Bombina bombina. The sequence continues at coordinate 112,837,704 of NC_069505.1, read as the reverse complement.
TTCGCCCCTGAGGAATGTGCAGACCGCGTTAGTCTTTTAAATCTATCAAGCCAATCCTTATGTGAAGTATTTGAGTCCAACTCCCTATCCCACCCCATTGTGTATGAAGGTAGCTTTGGAAATCTATTCTCCAAAACTAGTCTGTATAGTGATGAAACTGATCTAAGGGATTTTGACTCCTTTAAGCACGCTTGCTCAAACTGTGTTGGGGGTCGTAAGAAGTCAGCTTTGCATCTATGTGATAGAATAAAGTGTCTAGCTTGGTGGTAATTAAACCAAGAGGCAAAGAAAGGAATCGACATTGGATCTATTTGCTGTTTTGTTTTTAGCTTGCCATTGTTTAAAAGTGAGTGTATCTGTACGTAAGAAGAAGGCGAGGTGTCTATGTTCCTTACATTTTGAAGGCCTGGGGGAAATTCAGGATTTATTAGTAAATTTGTGAGTGGGGAGCATTTTGTGGATATTTTTGGGAACATTTTAAGGACTAGTAACCAGTCCCTCCATGTTTCATTAGTGATACAGGATTTTGAAATGTTAGGGTTTTTTAAGGCTGTAAGATTCCAGCACTTATTGCCCATGTAATGAGTGTCAGCTAAGTGAGTTTCTATTTGTACCCATCCTTTATGCTGTGCGCCCTCCGGCTTGCACCAATCTATGACTCTTTGAAGGGAAATGGCCAATTTATATGAACTGAGATGTGGTACACCTAGGCCCCCCTGTGCTGGTAACTTGTAAATCGTACTTTTATTAATACGTGGCGGCCTGCGTCGCCATATGTAGTCATTCATGATTTTTTGTAAAATATTAATCTCCGTGGAGATATGTTGGATGGGTACAGTTTGTAAGATATAGAGTGCTTTAGGTAACAATACCATTTTGGCGGCTTGTATTCTGCCCAGCCAGGAAATGTTTTTTAATAACCAGGAGGAGGTCAGAGAGTGAAACTCTGTGATCAGCTCTCCGTAATTATGTTTACGCGTGGAAAATTTATCGGGCGTTAAATAAGTGCCCAAGTATTTAAGATACCTGGGTTGTACTTTTAAAGGGCATAGCGCTGTGATTTCACCTAGTGTCTTCTTTGGGATCCCTATCGGTAAGAATTCGGACTTGGACATGTTGACCGAAAAGTTAGATACCATGCCAAAGTGTTTTAGTTCTGTCATTGCATGGGTAATAGATGTGAGGGGGTCAGTCAGCGTCATTAATAAGTCGTCGGCGTATATGGCTAATTTGTGATGATTGTCTCCTATTTGTATACCTGTAATGCGAGAGTTTGCTCTAAGTTTGATTGCTAGGGGTTCTAATGAAAGGATAAACAATAAAGGGGATAGGGGACATCCCTGTCTGGAGCCATTTCGTATCTCGAACGCTTCTGATAGCGTCCCATTCACTCTCACCTGGGCTGTTGGGTTGGTATATAAGGCCATAATTTTGTGGATAAACTGTGCTGGGAAGTCGAATCGTCTCAGTGTCTCCTGTAAAAAGGTCCAGTCAAGTCTGTCAAAAGCCTTTTCGGCGTCAGTAGAGAGGAACAGTGCGGGGAGCTCAGTCTGAGAAACGTAGTCTATGAGGTTAAGTACTTTTACAGTGTTGTCCTTCGCCTCCCTTGTGGGCACGAAGCCCGCCTGGTCTTGGTGTATTAATTGTGGGAGAAACTTGTTAATTCGGGTCGCTAATATTTTGGCGTATAGCTTCAAGTCAGTATTAAGCAAAGAGATAGGTCTGAAGTTGGCCGGCTTGTCTGGGTCTTTACCCGTTTTTTCCAGGACTGATATATTAGCTTGTAACATGGTATCTGGGAAAGCTGAAATGTCTGTTATGTAATTAAACAAAGAGGTTAGATAGGGGGCCAAATATTTAGAGAATGTCTTGTAGTAGAGACTAGAGAATCCATCGGGGCCTGGTGCTTTTTTTGGTTTTAGGGTGTTAATAGCTTCTATTACCTCTTTAATGTTGAAAGGTTGACTTAAAGCATCTTTTTGTTCAGCACTAAGTTTCGGGATTTGAACTTGATCTAAATATTGTTGGCATTTATAGCGATGAGTGTGGTCTGACCTATCCGGGAACAAATTGTATAATCTGTGGTAAAATTTTTTAAATTCTTCAGCTATTTTGTGGGTGTCTTCAACATGTTTACCTGAGTCAGTTTTAATCGAGTGGACATATGTTTGTTGTTGTCTTTTTTTTAAAGCCCGCGCCAGCCATTTTCCGGGTTTATTCCCTTCCCTATAAAATGTTTGTTGGAAGGATAATAGCTGCTTTTGCGCGTTTATCTGAAGTAGCTTATTTAATTGATCTCTTTTAGAAGTCAACTCTTCTAAGACTAGAACGTTATCCGGAGATTGTTTATGTAGGTAGTCAAGGTTAGATATGTCTTTGGCTAGTAAGGTGAGTTGTTCCCTCCTTTTCTTTGTTATAAGTGCCTTTGTTTTGATTAGTTCTCCTCTGATTGTGCTTTTATGAGCTTCCCAGATGGTCGGTATTTGAACATCTGGTGTATTATTCAAAATGAAATAAGATTTTATATGTTTGGCCAGCTTTTTTACCTGATTTTTCCCCCCCAGTAAAGACTCATCTAGCGTCCATTGAAAGGATTTCAAGGGAGCCGAAGGCCACGCCAGCCTACAAGAAACTAAAGAGTGATCAGACCAAGTAGTGTGTGAGATATCTGCAGCTTTAATGTATGACAAGGCCAGATGGTCTACCAGGACATAGTCTAATCTTGAATAACATTTATTTGGACTCGAAAAGAAAGTAAAATCTCTTTTCTGAGGGTTTAAGTATCTCCAGGCGTCGTGGACTCCTAACAATTTGAGATTTTGCCAAATACTATGCATGTTAGGGGTTTTTTGTCGTGTGTCTGGGTTTGAGCAGTCAATCTTGGGGTTAAGGGGGACGTTGAGGTCTCCTGCAATAATCAGAGAGCCTTTAGCATGTGTAACTATAGAATTAGTGACCGTGTTAATAAATTTGCTCTGAAATTTATTGGGGGCATACACATTAGCTAATGTAACTGGTTTGCCAAATAGAAGCCCTTTGATGCATAAAAATCTCCCTTCTCTATCACATTCTACATGAGTTTTAGTGAATGATATGTTTTTGTGTATTAATATACTAACCCCATTTGTTTTTTTAGCAGCGTTTGTACTGTGATAATGCTGTGGGTAGCTAGAGGAGAAGTATTTGGGAATATGTTTAGATTTGAAATGTGTCTCCTGTAGCATGAGGATGTGCCCCCCCCTTCTCTGCAGATCCATTATTGCCATCCTACGTTTATTTGGGCAGTTTAAACCTTTCGTGTTTTGAGTGATAATGACCAGTTCTTGTTGTTGTTGACCCTCCCTACTCGTCATGGTTTTCTATGTGAAGTGATGGGTAATGTAGTGATAACAGCTTACCAAGTTCTCCTGACAACAGATCCGGGCACACTGGGCTAAACAATAAAACAAAATTAACAACAATAAAATTAAGTACATGAACATAAGACCAAACAAAAAACCACATTCTTCTTCCAATAAGTGGAAGAGTTACGAAAAACATCTAAACTACTAGGGAGATTATCTCCCAACTGGCTGAGCACATTGAGTTTACAATTTAAGAACAAAACATTGCAATCAATGAGGCATGAACAGGATAGTCATAACAAATATAGATACTGAAGGGTTGGTGACCCTGAACTACAGTCCAGCTGTTAACCAATGAAAGTCCTTCAGGAGTCAGACCTAGGGGAAAGGAGAGAAAGAAGAAACAACAATACAGAGAAATCGTTGCAACAAAGGAGAAAAGGATACAATCAGCTTCAATGCGCTCATCCCTTTTCAGACTCCGGATTTTGACTGCCTGTAGTCATTCTGCGAGACCTCTTCTTTTGTATTTGCTGCCAGACTTTCCTCTGAGGCAGCTGGACCATACTAGACTCTTTGCTTTGCTGATCTTGTGTTCCCAGAGATTCTTCCAGCTCTGGCGTAGGGATGTCTAGCTCTTTGCAGATTTTGTGGATGTCCCCTGGTGTAGTGCAAACAAATCTCCTCCCCTGCCAAATGATTATTAGATGGAAGGGGAAGCCCCATCTATAAGGAATGTTCATTTTCCTGAGCAACAAGGTAAGAGGTTTGAGCTCTTTGCGTTTGGTTAGAGTTCTTTGCGAAAGATCTGCAAACATCTGAATATCTGCGTTTTCGTACTTGATAGGTTGCTTTTCTCGGGATGATTTCATGATCTCCTCCTTGACCTGAAAATTGGTAATACGTACTATCACATCCCTGGGGGGTTGTGAGTCCGGAGGCTTGGGGCGAAGTGCTCTATGCGCCCTGTCAATATCTATCATCTGAGGTGACTCCGTTTGCTTGAGGAAATTAAAAAGATCTTGTAGGTACTGCTCCAGGCCAGATGCAGGTATAGATTCAGGTATCCCTCTGATTCTAATATTGTGCCTCCTGCTCCTATTTTCTGCATCATCTATTTTTTCCTCTAAGTCATGAATTACGTCATTTTGCTTATATATGAGCTTATGCAGATCTAACAGTGCTGTCGCATGTGTGTCTTGTGTGTCTTCTACTGCCTCCACTCTATGACCAATATCCGACAGTTCCTTTTTAAGGTCACTTATTTCATCTTTAATGCATTGCTTTACCTGCAGGATCAGGGTAGAGAAATCTTTTTTCGAGGGTAGTGACTCAAATAAGGCTTTGGGTACAGTGACAGCATCTGCCACCGTTTCAGATTCAGACTCAGAAGAGGAGTACGCATTTACAGAGTCCTGGTCTTCTAAGGGATTGAGTGTGACAGACTTGGTTTCTGCTGTTTTGAAAAAATTGTTTACTGAAGGTGTGGGGTGGCTTTTTTGCTTAGGGACTATCCCTTTTCTACCAATTTTTTTAGGAGACATGATGATATTTCCCACAGGCTAGAAGCCAGTACTGCGTGATTAGAAAGTCTATATATCTTTTATTTTGACTTCCCCAGGGCAAGGAGGTTGTTAAAGTTATGCACTCTTCTAATGCATATGTCAAGAAAACTGCTGAGTTATGTTTGCTGGACTGGTTGAATGTGGTGTAGCTGCATGATCACCCAGACTTTTGTAGGATATAACTTGTATCACCCAGGGCCTACCTCTGAATTAATTCCTTCTGTCTCCTATGCTGGCTTAGCAGAAAGTATATTGCACGATGTCTTCCCCCTTTCAGGCCTATCCTGCTCTTTTTCTTGCGATGGTTGCCCTTATAGCATCCTTGCTCATGTCATGCAATGATGGGATGTGTGTCCGCTTAGTTATATTTTCATGATATTGGAGTGGTGTGGTAGCGTGTTGGTGACTACGTGTTTGCTTGCAGCCATTTAGCCTGCCTCTCTGCAGTTATAAAGATGGCGCGCTTCGCGCCCGAAACTTTTGCGGCTCTTACCAGACTCCTAGGTACATTTTGGAAAGCGATCTGTTGTCTACCCCTTTCACCTTTAGCTTGCCTCCGCTTCAGGCCAGGGTAGTTCTTCTGGAGTCCGGAGTGCGGTACTTGCAGAATCTAGCGTGGATCAAGGCCGAGGCAGGCGTAGCGTGATATTATCGCCCCAGGCGCGATCACGATCCGTCCACCAGCTTCATATTAGGCTGTCTGAGCAATGGTTAGCCCAATCCACTTTGCTGGGCGACTTTACCCCACTTCAGTTAGGCTTTTTAATGCCACTCAACCAGATAGGGCTCAGGAGCTCACTTAAGCCGCGGCCATCTCCTAGGCTGGCTCTTGGGGGGGCTTTTTTATTTTGATAGGGCTCTTAGATTAGGTGTAATTAGTTTAAAGATCTGTAATTTGTTTTTTATTTTCTGCAATTTAGTTTTTTTTTGTGATTTAGCTAATTTAATTTAATTTATTTAATTGTATTTAATGTAGGTAATTTATTTAATTGTAGTGTAGTGTTAGGTGTTATTGTAACATAGGTTAGGTTTTATTTTACAGGTAAATTTGTATTTATTTAGCTAGTTAGTTATTAAATAGTTAATAACTATTTAGTAACTATTCTACCTAGTTAAAATAAATACAAACTTGCCTGTAAAATAGAAATAAACCCTAAGCTAGCTACAATGTAACTATTAGTTATATTGTAGCTAGCTTAGGGTTTATTTTATAGGTAATATTTAGTTTTAAATAGGAATAATTTAGTTAATGATAGTAATTTTATTTAGATTTATTTAAATTATATTTAAGTTAGGGGGTGTTAGGGTTATACTTAAGTTTAAAGGGTTATTAAATTTAGAATAGTGGTGGCGACGTTGGGGACGGCAGATTAGGGGTTAATAAATGTAGGTAGGTGATGGCGATGTTTTGGGCAGCAGATTAGGGGTTAATAAATATAATGTAGGTTGCGGCGATATACGGAGCAGAAGATTAGGGGTTAATAAGTATAATGTAGGTGGAGGCGATGTTAGGGGCGGCAGATTAGGGGTTAATAATATTTAACTAGTGTTTGCGAGGCAGGAGTGCGGCGGTTTAGGGGTTAATATGTCTATTATAGTGGCGGTGATGTTGGGAGTGGCAGATTAGGGGTTAATAATTTTCTTTTAGTGTTTGCGATGCGGGAGGGCCTTGGTTTAGGGGTTAATAGGTAGTTTATGGGTGTTAGTGTACTTTTAGCACTTTAGTTATGAGTTTTATGCTACGACGTTATAGTGTAAAACTCATAACTACTGACTTTAAAATGCGTTATGGATCTTGTCGGTAGAGGGTGTACCGCTCACTTTGTGGCCTCCCAGGACAGACTCGTATAACCGGCGCTATGGAAGTCCCATAGAAAAAAGGGTTTACAAAGTTTACGTAAGTCGGTTTGCGGTAAAGCCAACAAAGTGTGCGGTACACCTATACCTGCAAGACTCGTAATAGCAGCGGGCGTAAAAAAGCAGCGTTAGGACCTGTTAACGCTGTTTTTTACCTTAAAGCACAACTCATAATCTAGCCGTATGACTTGAATTATATGACAAATATAAGATTGTTGGCTAGATTACGAGTTTTGCAGTAAGAGCTGCTCAGTGCTAACTTGCAAGTTATTGTCACCGCTCACCTTCCTATAGCGCTGCTATTACAGGTTTGCAAAAACCCGGCGTTAGCAAGCAATAAGTGAGCGTTGAGCAAAATTGAGCTCCATACCGCACTCCAATACCAGCGCTGCTGTGAGCTAGTTTTACGTGCTCGTGCACAATTTCCCTATAGACATCAATGGGGAGAGCCGGCTGAAAAAGTCTAACACCTGCAAAAAAAGGAGCGTAAAGCTCCGTAACGCAGCCCCATTGATTCCTATGGGGAAATAAAAAGTTTACACCTAACACCCTAGCATAAACCCAGAGTCTAAACACCCCTAATCTGCCGCCCCCGACATCACCGACACCTACGTTACACTTATTAACCCCTAATCTGCTGCCCCCGACGCCGCCGACACCTACATTACAGTTATTAACCCCTAATATGCCACCCCCAATGTCGCCACCAACTACATACAGTTATTAACTCCTAAACTGTCGCCCCGACATCGCCACCACCATACTAAAGTTATTAACCCCTAAACCTAACCCTAAGTCTAACCCTAACCCCACTAACTTTAATATAATTAAAATAAATCTAAATAAAAATTACTATCATTAACTAAATAATTCCTATTTAAAACTAAATACTTACCTATAAAATAAACCCTAACTAGCTACAATATAACTAATAGTTACATTGTATCTAGCTTAGGTTTTATTTTTATTTCACAGCTAAGTTTGTAATTATTTTAACTAAGTAGACTAGTTAGTAAATAGTTATTAACTATTTACTAACTATCTAGTTAAAATAAATACAAATTTACCTGTAGAATAAAACCTAACCTGTCTTACACTAACACCTAACCTTACACTACAATTAAATAAATTACATTAATTAAATACAATTAACTAAATTACAAAAAACAAACACTAAATTACACTAAATAAAAAAGAAATTATCAAATATTTATACTAATTACACCTAATCTAATAGCCCTAACAAAATAAAAAAAGCCCCCCCAAATTAAAAAAAAAACCCTAGCCTAAACTAAACTGCCAATAGCCCCTAAAATGGCCTTTTGCGGGGCATTGCCCCAAAGAAATCAGCTCTTTTACCTGTAAAAAATAATACAAACAACCCCTCAACAGTAAAACCCACCACCCACACAACCAAACCCCCCAAATAAAATCCTAACTAAAAAAACCTAAGCTCCCCATTGCTCTGAAAAGGGCATTTGGATGGGCATTGCCCTTAAAAGGGAATTTGGCTCTTTTTCTGTGCCCAAACCCTAAGCTAAAAATAAAACCCACCCAATAAACCCTTAAAAAAACCTAACACTAACTGTCGAAGATCCACTTACAGTTTTTGAAGACCCAACATCCATCCTCAACGAAGCGGCAGAAGTCCTCATCAAAGCCGGCAGTAGTCTTCATCCAAGCGGGCCAAAGTCTTCATCCAAGCCGGCAGAAGTCTTCATCCAGACGGCATCTTCTATCTTCATCCATCCAGCGGAGCATCCTCTTCAATCGACGGCTTTTCCAGAATGAAGGTTCCTTTAAGGGACGTCATCCAAGATGGCATCCCTTGAATTCCAATTGGCTGATAGAATTCTATCAGCCAATCGGAATTAAAGGTGAAAAAATCCTATTGGCTGATGCAATCAGCCAATAGGATTGAGCTTCAATCCTATTGGCTGATCCAATCAGCTAATAGGATTGAGCTTGCATTCTATTGGCTGTTCCAATCAGCTAATAGGATTGAGCTTGCATTCTATTGGCTGCTCCAATCAGCGAATAGAATGCAAGCTCAATCCTACTGGCTGATTGGATCAGCCAATAGGATTGAAGCTCAATCCTATTGGCTGATTGCATCAGCCAATAGGAATTTTTCACCTTTAATTCCGATTGGCTGATAGAATTCTATCAACCAATCGGAATTCAAGAGACCCCATCTTGGATGACGTCCCTTAAAGGAACCTTCATTCTGGAAGAGCTGCTGATTGAAGAGGATGCTCTGCGCCGGATGTCTTGAAGATGGAGCTGCTCTGCGCCGGATGGATGAAGATAGAAGATGCCGTCTGGATGAAGACTTCTGCCGGCATGGATGAAGACTTCGACCCGCTTGGATGAAGACTTCTGCCGGCTTCGATGAGGACTTCTACCGCTTCGTTGAGGATGGATGTCGGGTCTTCAAAAACTGTAAGTGGATCTTTGGGGGTTATTGTTAGGTTTTTTAAGGGTTTATTGGGGGGGGTTTATTTAGGGTTTGGGCACAGAAAAAGAGCTAAATGCCCTTTTAAGGGTAATGCCCATACAAATGCCCTTTTCAGGGCAATGGGGAGCTTAGGTTTTTTTAGTTAGGATTTTATTTGGGGGGTTTGGTTGTGTGGGTGGTGGGTTTTACTATTAGGGGGTTGTTTATATTATTTTGTACAGGTAAAAGAGCTGATTTCTTTGGGACAATGCCCCGCAAAAGGCCCTTTTAAGGGCTATTGGCAGTTTAGTTTAGGCTAGGTTTTTTTATTTTGGGGGGCTTTTTTATTTTGATAGGGCTATTAGACTAGGTGTAATTAGTTTAAATATTTGCTCATTTCTTTTTTATTTTTTGTAATTTAGTGTTTGTTTTTTTGTAATTTAGTTAATTGTATTTAATTAATGTAATTTATTTAATTGTAGTGTAAGGTTAGGTGTTAGTGTAAGACAGGTTAGGTTTTATTTTACAGGTAAATTTGTATTTATTTTAGCTAGGTAGCTAGTAAATAGTTAATAACTATTTACTAACTAGTCTACCTAGTTAAAATAAACACAAACTTAGCTGTGAAATAAAAAAAAAACCTAAGCTAGCTAAAATGTAACTATTAGTTATATTGTAGATAGCTTAGGGTTTCTTTTATAGGTAAGTATTTAGTTTTAAATAGGAATTATTTAGGTATTAATTGTAATTTTTATTTAGATGTATTTTAATTATGTTAAAGTTAGTGGGTGTTAGGTTTAGACTTAGGGTTAGGTTTAGGGGTTAATAACTTTAGTATAGTGGCTGCGATTTTGGGGGCAGCAGATTAGGGGTTAATAACAGTAATGTAGGTTGCGGAGATGTTAGGGACAGCAGATTAAGGGTTAAAAATATTTAACTAGTGTTTGCGATGCGGGAGTACAGCGGTTTAGGGGTTAATAAATTTATTTTAGTGTTTGCGATGCGGGATGGCCTCGGTTTAGGGGTTAATAGGTAGTTTATGGGTGTTAGTGTACTTTTTAGCACTTTAGTTTTGAGTTTTTTGTTACGGCATTGTAGCATAAAACCCATAACTACTGACTTTTAGTTTACATTATGGATCTTGTAGTTATGGGCTGTACCGCTCACTTTTTGGCCTCCCAGGCAGACTTGTAATACCGGCGCTATGGAAGTCCCATTGAAAAAGGACTTTTTGAAAGCTGCGGGAGCTACGTTGCGTTACAGCCAAAAAAAGTGTGCGGTACAGATATACCTGCAAGACTCGTAATACCAGTGGTAGTGAAAAAGAGCCTTAATGTTGCTTTTTCACTCATACCACAAAACTCGTAATCTAGCCATGTATTATTTATAAAAGAATTGGGTACTTACAATATTCATTCTCAGTTTAGAGAATAATTTAGATAATGATATTTTAGGAATATATATATATGTGATCATAATATCTTATCATGCAGGATGACACGTGATCATAATGACTTCTTATCATGCAGAATGACACTTTCTATTCTTTCTAGCTATTAAACATACAAATGACACTTTGGAATTCAACATAACTAGTGTTTACAGCAGTAGTCAGCAAATGGCACTTTAGAATTCCCTATACTGGGCCGGTGCTACAATAGAGGCAAACTAGGCAACTGCCTAAGGGCGCAGTACCACATGTCCATTATCTGTCTACTTTACATGCATACCTATACATTAAAGGGACATTAAACACTAAATGCTAGATAGAATGATGCATTCAAAGAAAAGATTACTCTGAGATTAAAATGTTGATGTGTTTTTTAATGTTTCATTATGTTTAAATATTGTCAAAATAAGTGTAAAGATATAGGGTCCTATTTATCAATGTCTGTCCGACATGATACGCTGTAGTGTATCATGTCCGACAGACATCCCTGAATGCCGACAGCATATGCTGTCGGCATTTAACATTGCACAAGCAGTTCTAGTTAACTGCTTGTGCAATGCCGCCCCCTGCAGATTTGCGGCCAATTGGCTGCTAGCAGGGGGTGTCAATCAACCCAATCGTATAGGATCAGGCGGATTGATGTCCGCAACCTCAGAGGCAGTGGACCAGTTAAGGAGCAGCGGTCTTAAGATCGCTGCTTCATAACTGCTGTTTCCGCCTGAAGGCTTGAGCGGAAACAGGGGCATCAGGGGCCATCCGGCCCTTGATAAATCGGGCCCTTAGTGTCTATAAAACAATGGGAGCTGCCATGTTGTAACTTAGGTTACCTTCTCTGCTGTGGCCAATTAGAGACAGTTATAAATAGGTCACTAGAGTGTGCGACCAATGACTGTGTGGAATATAACAGTGCTCTGCACTTCCATTTCTAACAGGAACTGAAAAGCTCACAATTTCAGAATGGAATTACAGGAAAGGGACAAAATAAATAATAAAAGTGTATTGCAGAGTTTTTTTATATATACAATTAACCTTTTTTTTTTTTTTTTTAAATTACAATATCACATTGCTGAATTAGGAAGCACAAGATCATCAGTGTTTACAGGTAATACTCATATAATAGAAAAATGCTTAACATCTGGCATTTGCATGTATATTGGGTTTTGGGATATCTCATAAAATTATTACATTTTTTTTTTTTTTTTTTTAAACATTTTTATTTTAGAAGAAAAGAATACACTTACAGTGGAAGTAACCATAACATTGTCCATAAAGATACTCAGACATTTTGTATAATTTAACCGTATTAAGCAAGCTATTAGAGGTGAATTGTCCGTAACGGGGAGACTCTTGTTAATAATAATGATTGGGGAGACTCCCCAAGATATAGATACTATAAACAGGCACGGTGTAGAATAGGAATAGTTTGTATAAGTTAGTGGTGGTACGTACCGTTTTAGCCTGGCTTTGCAACAGTTCATTTTAACATTTACGTCTCCGACTGGTATCTCTGCGTAGGAAGTGCACTCCTCACAAACAGTAACAACAATACAATTTATCATTTTATATTACCATCTCAAAGTGTTTATTGTCCCTTTAAAGTGTATAGATGGCCATGATCATTATTTAGGAAAAGCAAACAGTCTAACCAGCACTTTCACTGCTAGTGCACACTGTAGGTGCCTGTCAGCACCTCAAGATACAAAAGAAATCCTCAGACAGCAGCACAAAAGGAAAATTAATACTCAGTTTATTGATCCATTACAAAAAATAACAACAACATTTAGGAAACCTATCCCTTAGTTATGTTGTACAGAGTAAATCTCATACAATTAATTACCATTCAGGTGAAGTCTACATCCTAATTATTAACACTTTAGTAACCAACAATATAAACTCCTACTGATCTATACCACCCAGTGTTCATTAATTCTCATTACACATCACCTATATACATGAAAAGCAGCTACAATATTGTTCTCTTACAAAAATATTGATCAATCCATCTCTCTATTGAGACCCATCGGGTGTGATGTCCCTAACTTAAAAATACAGAATGCTTCTCTTGTTTTGAGAAAGTGTTTTCTATTCCCCACGTCTAGGCTTTTGTACCAGTTCAATAATTTGGAAATACAACAGTGAAATTGTATGACTGCTTGCATAAAATGAAATGCCACTGGAGCTTCACTGTCCCTATTCCTGAAGATTGACTTACGTTCACATACTCTATGGGTCATTTCCCCAATATACGCTTTCCCACAGGGATAATTTTTTTTTGTTTAAATACTTTTTATTGAGGTTACTCATCAAATACAAGAAACAAATTGCATTACAGAAATCATGAATATATGAGAAAGTAAAGAGGTGCCATTTATATTGCCACTTTACATATCCAAAACCATTACCCCACGATCATGTAGTAACCACTATACATACCCAAAACCATTACCTCACGATTATGCAATATTGCAAGAATAAACCTCACGTTTTCTGAATTATCTTTGATGTTAAGTAACAACATAAAAAAGTAAACATGTAATAATGCACATTATATGAATGTTGGAAGAAGGATAAACTCAATTGTTCAACATATTGTGGAAAGCTCCAATGTCAAGGTATAAAAGAGTATTGAAAGATATGCAAATATTATCTACCAACAAATTGAACCATTTATATATCAGTATATAAGATATCTAAAGAAATATTTATGAAGCATATGCAATAACTTAGTATAGATAGGGGAAAAATGCAGTATACTACGAGGGAGACCGCAGGAGTAACTACTGGAGAATACCAGAGTACTTTAGGATGTGGGGGGGCGGAGCTTAATGATAGCTAATAAACTTCACAATGAAACCACTGTAAATACATTTAACCTTGATATGGATTGAACATAAGGGTGACATTATCAAACACATAGCAATAAACCATTACCAGCATGATTAATTTACCAAGCTATTAGAAGTTGTTTTATGTGACTAGAGCCTTATCTATCTAAAGACAGGGGATTGATTAGCCTAATCCCTGTATAGCGGCCAATATAAAAGCTTAAAGAAAACCTATATGAAGAGTAAAGTTTAACTGGGTTAAGTGTGGCTCATCCATCTACCTTACATATAAGATTTTTAATTACACAAACCTTGGGTGTAAAGTATATAGAGGGAAAATATGAACTAAGGACACCTAATAACTGAAGTAGGTATCCAGAGGACACCTCTAAATCAAAACACTAAAAGTTCAATACAACAGATATATGTAAATTACTTTAACTAAATAGTGAGGGCACTACTGCTCCCATTATGGCAAGAAACACAATAAGGTAGTTTAAGTTGGTGCAAGGCCATAATGAGAGTACAGCAACACTGTGCCAGAACATATAAGGATACATACACATTAAGCTTCAACCTTCGACTAGTTAGCCCTTGCCAAGAATATAAATAACTAACATCTGATACTAATATCGTTAACCATGGAGTGGACCTATTAAAATAAGTGATGATAAGAATCTGGGGATAAACCATAAGGTGTTAAATATGCACTAGATGATAAAAAATAAAACCTAGGATAGTGCAGTACTGACCTCAGTATAGGAGAATATGAAAATAGATCACAAAAGCAGCTGTATTATTTGTAATATGCCCTGTTACACGGGTATGGGCCCTATACCCAGCAACAGGTGTAAATTGTAAGTAAATAAGCATCTACACCTTAAATACTAAATAACACAGTAGGAGCTGCCGATATAACGCCCAGCACTAAGTGTAAATTATAATGATATGTATATAGTCCCCAAAAAACTAACCTTTCACTAAATCAGAAATAGAATCTATGTCCCCTATAATATCACTCAATAAGAATGTTAAATGAACACAAATTATTTATTAAGGGAGGAGACTGTAAACCTTGTCCCCACTCTCCATTGGTATACAAAAAATAATGTAAAGGAATCTGGACTGTAGCTAAATAGATTAACTTTTGCATATATGAGAACGCTAACCCACATAACAGCTGTATAACCTGCAGTAATTGTTCTCAGAACAGTTTCAGTTGCCACCGTTAATTTTCACCAGTGACCATAATCCCTCAAATAACATACAAAACTCCTTATGAGACTCTTGCAGGTGAGAACACCTTTAATTCTCAAACCATCTCTCTTGCCTATAGTATTTTTATATTCCAAGCCATTAATAGAGTACCTGTTAACCTACTGCAGGAGATAGATTGGGAACCGTAAATAAAAATAAAATGTATGCTTACCTGATAAATTTATTTATTTCCGGATATGGTGAGTCCATGGTTTGAGTAATTACTGTTGGAAATATCACTCCTGGCCAGCAGGAGGAGGCAAAGAGCACCACAGTTGAAAGTATCACTCCCTTACCCACAACCCCCAGTCATTCGACTGAAGGGAAATGGAGAAAAAGGAGTAACACAAGGTGTAGAGGTGCCTGAGGTAAAAGTCAAAAGAACAACTGTCTTAAAATAAAGGGTGTGGCCGTGGACTCACCATATCCGGAAAGAAAGACATTTATCAGGTAAGCATAAATTTTGTTTTTCTTTTCTAAGATATGGTGAGTCCACGGCTTGAGTAATTACTGTTGGGAACCAATACCCAAGCTAGCTGATACGGATAAATAGGGAGGGACAAGACAGGCAGTTCTAAACAGAAGGCACCACTGCTTGAAGAACCTTTCTCCCAAAAGAAGCATCAGCCGAGGCAAAAATATAAAATTTGGAAAATTTGGAAAAAGTATGTAGAGAAGACGAATTTGCAGCCTTGCAAATTTGTTCCACAGAAGCTTCATTTTTGAAAGCCCAAGAAGAGGAAACAGCTCTTGTGGAATGAGCCATAATTCTCTCAGGCGGCTGCTGACCAGCAGTCTCATAAGCCAAACGAATTATACTTCGTACCAAAAAGAAAAAGAAGTAGCCGAAGCTTTCTGACCTTTACGTTTCCCAGAGAAACAGACAAAGAGGGCAGAGGACTGGCGAAAATCCTTAGTCGCCTGTAAGCAGAATTTAAGAGCACGTACAACATCCAAATTGTGTAACAAACGTTCTTTGGAAGAAGAAGGATTAGAACACAGAGAAGGAACAACAATTTCCTGATTGATATTTCTATTAGAAACAACCTTAGGAAGGAAACCTAACAGTACGAAGAACCGCCTTATCGGCATGAAAAATAAAATAAGTGGAATC
Organism: Bombina bombina; assembly: GCF_027579735.1. Taxonomy (NCBI): domain Eukaryota; kingdom Metazoa; phylum Chordata; class Amphibia; order Anura; family Bombinatoridae; genus Bombina; species Bombina bombina. The sequence continues at coordinate 112,821,855 of NC_069505.1, read as the reverse complement.
ACACTGCAGAGCTGAGAGTTCCGAGACTCTTCGAGCAGAAGAGATAGCAACATGAAACAAAACCTTCCAAGATAATAACTTAATGTCTATGGAATGCAACGGCTCAAACCGAGCCAGCTGTAAAACTTAAGGAACAAGGTTAAGGCTCCAAGGAGGAGCAACAGACTTAAAGACAGGCCTGATTTTGACCAAGGCCTGACAAAAAGATTTCACATCTGACACATCCGCCAAATGTTTATGTAGTAAAACTGATAAAGCAGAAATCTGACCCTTCTGGGTACTGACTGACAATCCCTTCTCCAGGCCTTCCTGAAGAAAAGATACAATTCTAGGAATTCTAATTCTACTCCAAGAGTAGCCCTTAGATTCACACCAATAAAGATATTTACACCATATCTTATGGTAAATCTTTCTAGTAACAGGCTTGCAAGCCTGAATCATGGTCTCAATGACGGACTCAGAAAAACCACGCTTAGAAAGAATTAAGCGTTCAATCTCCAAGCAGTCAACTTCAGAGAAACAAGATTTGGATGAAAGAAGGGACCCTGAATCAGGAGGTCCTTCCTCAGAGGTAGTCTCCAAGGTGGGAGAGATGACATCTCCACTAGGTCTGCAAACCAGATCTTGCGAGGCCACGCAGGGGCTATTAGAATCACTGACACCCTCTCCTGTTTGATACGATCAATGACTCGTGGAAGGAGAGCAAATGGAGGAAACAGGTATGCCAACCTGAAAACCCAAGGAACCGCCAGAGCATCAATCAGAACGTCCTGCGGATCTCTTGACCTCGAACCGTACCTTGGAAGCTTGGCGTTCTGACAGGACGACATCAGATCTAACTTTGGCACCCCCCATATGAGGACTAAGCTGGAAAACACCTCCGGATGGAGTTCCCACTCCACGGGATGAAAAGTCTGTCTTCTCAGAAAATCCGCTTCCCAGTTGTCTGCTCCTGGAATGTGGATGGCAGATAGACAGCAATTATGGGTCTCTGCCCACTGAAGAATCCGAGTAACATCCTTCATGGCTAAGGAACTCCGAGTTCCTCCCTGGTGATTGATGTAAGCCACAGAGGTTATGTTGTCTGACTGGAACCTGATAAACTGAGCTGAGGACAACTGAGGCCAAGCCAATAGAGCATTGTAAATCACCCTAAACTCCAAGATGTTGATGGGAAGAGCAGACTCCTAATGAGTCCAAAGGCCCTGAGCTTTTAACGAGTTCCAGACTGCTCCCCAGCCCAGCAGGCTGGCATCCATGGTCACGATCACTCAGGAAGGTCTCTGAAAGCATGTGTCTGTACAGATGTTACTGAGAAATCCACCACGGGAGAGAGTCCTTTGACGACTGATCTAACTCTTTTCTCTGAGATAGATCCGCATGGTCGCCATTTTATTGTCTGAGCATGCACAATTGGAGAGCTCTCAAATGAAATTGAGCAAAAGGAATGATGTCTATGGATGCCACCATCAGACCGATTACCTCCATACATTGAGCCACTGAAGGATAAGCAGTAGCCTGAAGAGAGAGGCAAGAGGAAATGATTTTGTTTTTCCTGACCTCTGTCAGAAAAATCTGCATCAATAGAGAATCTATTATGGTCCCTAAGAACACTACTCTTGTAGCAGGGGAAAGGGAGCTTGTTTCCAGATTCACATTCCATCCATGGCAACGAAGAAAAGACAACAATATCTCTTTGTGAGATTTTGCTTGTTGAAAAGATAGCGCCTGATCCAATATGTCGTCCAGGTAGGGTGCCACAGCAATTCCACAAGAACAGATCATTGCCAAAAGAGCCCCCAGAACCTTTGAAAAAATTCTGGGAGCCGTGGCTAGACCAAATGGAAGGGCCACAAACTGGAAATGTTTGTCCAGAAAGGCAAATCTCAGGAATCTGTTATATAGGTAAATAGGAACATGAAGATAAGCATCCTTTATGTCTATGGTTGTCATGAACTGACCCTCTTGTACTAAAGGAAGAATGGAGCGTATAGTCTCCATCTTGAAGGATGGAACTTTGAGAAACTTGTTTAGACACTTCAAGTCTAGAATGGGACGGAAAGTCCCCTCTTTTTTGGGAACCACAAATAGGTTGGAGTAGAACCCGAGACCCTGTTCCTGCACTGGAACTGGAACTATCACTCCCAGGGAGGAAAGATGTTGTATACATTTCAAGAACACCTCTCTCTTTATCTGGTCTGCAGATAATCTTGAGAGATGGAATCTGCCTCTGGGAGGAAAGTCTTGAATTCCAATTTGTAACCCTGGGATACTATGTCCACAGTCCAGGGATCTGGGACATCTCGTATCCAGGCTTGAGAGAACTGAGAAAGTCTGCCCCCACCTGATCCGATCCCGGATCGGGGGCAAACCCTTCATGCTGATTTTGGTTCTTATTGGGTTCTTAAGAAGACTTGGATTGTTCCTGCTTGAAAAAGAAAAAAGGGAAGACTTTACTCTGAAATTACAAAAGGAACGAAAATTACTCTGACGTCCTTTAGGCCTATTCTTCTTATCTTGCTTGTAGATGAAATCAAAAATTTTCTTCAGACACCTAAACTTCACCTCCTCCATGCACCAAAGGCAAAGAGAAAGACTGGGGGTTGTGGGAAAGGGAGTGATACTTAGCAGTTTAACTGTAGTGCTCTTTGCCTCTTCCTGCTGGCCAGGAGTGATATTTCCAACAGTAATTACTCAAGCCGTGGACTCACCATATCTTAGGAAAGAAAAATAAGTTTATTGGATCTACACATTAAATATAGGTTCCCCAAATTATATTAATTAGATCAGTGATTTAAAGCTCTTTGTAGGACAATAATAAATCAGTGCTAGTTTATTATAATCATATTTGTATTATTATTATTTTTTTTAATTTTTATTCATTTAATAATTTCTATATGTATTTTTTTTCTAGATTTTTTCTACATACATTTTTAAAGAAGCTTTTTTAAATAGATTTTTTTATTTTCTTAAATTCCTTTGTTTAGTTCTTTGATTGTAAACACATTCGTGTGCTGCATATATATGTACCATGTGTTAAGTAAAGAGTTAATCTTTGGTATTATTCAAAGCACACCTGTTGGTTATGTGAACATCCCGGCTGAAGTGCCCCTAGGGGCAGGAAACGCATCAGAGGCTCATTCACAGTGGTGCGGTGTTATGCCTACAGAATGTGTTTATACTAATACTCTTCAGTTTACATTCATTCCTGTGTTGACATTTTATTATTTGATATGTATGTATAATAGTAAAAAATAAAAGAGGTTATCCTGCCTCCAGGTTCATGTGTTTTATAGATTCTCACCACTGTTTGATTCATTATGCAGGGCCACCCCTATTTTGGTACATTATATACAGACATTAACTATTAGATAGATATTATAGTGATAACAAATCAGATTAACTGTGATTATGTGATAACGCAAATCTAGATTTTCTATCATTATAGATAAAATCAATAGCTGTTTAACATATTTTTTTAATTAATGACAGGGTATATAATTTCTTGGGGTGGAAAAATGTGTAATGCCTGTGTAACCAAAAAATCTAGCACCGGCCCTGCCCATATAAATAGGCCTAGATTTAGAGTTCGGCGGTAGCCGTCAAAACCAGCGTTAGAGGCTCCTAACGCTGGTTTTGGGCGCCCGCTGGTATTTGGAGTCAGTGATTAAAGGGTCTAACGCTCACTTTTCAGCCGCGACTTTTCCATACCGCAGATCCCCCTACGCCATTTGCGTAGCCTATCTTTTCAATGGGATCTTTCTAACGCTGGTATTTAGAGTCGTTTCTGCAGTGAGCGTTAGAGCTCTAACGACAAGATTCCAGCCGCCTGAAAATAGCAGGAGTTAAGAGCTTTCTGGCTAACGCCGGTTTATAAAGCTCTTAACTACTGTACCCTAAAGTACACTAACACCCATAAACTACCTATGTACCCCTAAACCGAGGTCCCCCCACACCGCCGCCACTCGATTACAATTTTTAACCCCTAATCTGCCGACCGCCACCTACGTTATATTTATGTACCCCTAATCTGCTGCCCCTAACCCCGCCGACCCCTGTATTATATTTATTCACCCCTAACCTGCCCCCCACAACGTCGCCGCCAGCTACTTACAATAATTAACCCCTAATCTTCCGACCGCAAATCGCCGCCACCTACGTTATCCCTATGTACCCCTAATCTGCTGCCCCTAACACCGCCGACCCCTATATTATATTTATTAACCCCTAATCTGCCCCCCTCAGCGTCGCCGACACCTGCCTACACTTATTAACACCTAATCTGCCGAGCGGACCTGAGCGCTACTATAATAAAGTTATTAACCCCTAATCCGCCTCACTAACCCTATCATAAATAGTATTAACCCCTAATCTGCCCTCCCTAACATCGCCGACACCTACCTTCAATTATTAACCCCTAAACTTCCGATCGGAGCTCACCGCTATTCTAATAAATGGATTAACCCCTAAAGCTAAGTCTAACCCTAACACTAACACCCCCCTAAGTTAAATATAATTTTTATCTAACGAAATAAATTAACTCTTATTAAATAACTTATTCCTATTTAAAGCTAAATACTTACCTGTAAAATAAATCCTAATATAGCTACAATATAAATTATAATTATATTATAGCTATTTTAGGATTAATATTTATTTTACAGGCAACTTTGTAATTATTTTAACCAGGTACAATAGCTATTAAATAGTTAAGAACTATTTAATAGTTACCTAGTTAAAATAATAACAAATTTACCTGTAAAATAAATCCTAACCTAAGTTATAATTAAACCTAACACTACCCTATCAATAAAATAATTAAATAAACTACCTACAATTACCTACAATTAACCTAACACTACACTATCAATAAATAAATTAAACACAATTGCTACAAATAAATACAATTAAATAAACTAGCTAAAGTACAAAAAATAAAAAAGAACTAAGTTACAGAAAATAAAAAAATATTTACAAACATAAGAAAAATATTACAACAATTTTAAACTAATTACACCTACTCTAAGCCCCCTAATAAAATAACAAAGCCCCCCAAAATAAAAAATTCCCTACCCTATTCTAAATTAAAAAAGTTACAAGCTCTTTTACCTTACCAGCCCTGAACAGGGCCCTTTGCGGGGCATGCCCCAAGAATTTCAGCTCTTTTGCCTGTAAAAGACTAAATACAATACCCCCCCCCCCAACATTACAACCCACCACCCACATACCCCTAATCTAACCCAAACCCCCCTTAAATAAACCTAACACTAAGCCCCTGAAGATCTTCCTACCTTGTCTTCACCATCCAGGTATCACCGATCCGTCCTGGCTCCAAGATCTTCATCCAACCCAAGCGGGGGTTGGCGATCCATAATCCGGTGCTCCAAAGTCTTCCTCCTATCCGGCAAGAAGAGGACATCCGGACCGGCAAACATCTTCTCCAAGCGGCATCTTCGATCTTCTTCCATCCGGTGCGGAGCGGGTCCATCTTGAAGCAGGCGACGCGGATCCATCCTCTTCTTCCGATGTCTCCCGACTAATGACGGTTCCTTTAAGGGACGTCATCCAAGATGGCGTCCCTCGAATTCCGATTGGCTGATAGGATTCTATCAGCCAATCGGAATTAAGGTAGGAATTTTCTGATTGGCTGATGGAATCAGCCAATCAGAATCAAGTTCAATCCGATTGGCTGATCCAATCAGCCAATCAGATTGAGCTCGCATTCTATTGGCTGTTCCGATCAGCCAATAGAATGCGAGCTCAATCTGATTGGCTGATGGGATCGGCCAATCGGATTGAACTTGATTCTGATTGGCTGATTCCATCAGCCAATCAGAAAATTCCTACCTTAATTCCGATTGGCTGATAGAATCCTATCAGCCAATCGGAATTCGAGGGACGCCATCTTGGATGACGTCCCTTAAAGGAACCGTCATTAGTCGGGAGACATCGGAAGAAGAGGATGGATCCGCGTCGCCTACTTCAAGATGGACCCGCTCCGCACCGGATGGAAGAAGATCGAAGATGCCGCTTGGAGAAGATGTTTGCCGGTCCGGATGTCCTCTTCTTGCCGGATAGGAGGAAGACTTTGGAGCACCGGATTATGGATCGCCAACCCCCGCTTGGGTTGGATGAAGATCTTGGAGCCAGGACGGATCGGTGATACCTGGATGGTGAAGACAAGGTAGGAAGATCTTCAGGGGCTTAGTGTTAGGTTTATTTAAGGGGGGTTTGGGTTAGATTAGGGGTATGTGGGTGGTGGGTTGTAATGTTGGGGGGGGGGGGGGTATTGTATTTATTCTTTTACAGGCAAAAGAGCTGAAATTCTTGGGGCATGCCCCGCAAAGGGCCCTGTTCAGGGCTGGTAAGGTAAAAGAGCTTGTAACTTTTTTAATTTAGAATAGGGTAGGGAATTTTTTATTTTGGGGGGCTTTGTTATTTTATTAGGGGGCTTAGAGTAGGTGTAATTAGTTTAAAATTGTTGTAATATTTTTCTTATGTTTGTAAATATTTTTTTATTTTCTGTAACTTAGTTCTTTTTTATTTTTTGTACTTTAGCTAGTTTATTTAATTGTATTTATTTGTAGCAATTGTGTTTAATTTATTTATTGATAGTGTAGTGTTAGGTTAATTGTAGGTAATTGTAGGTAGTTTATTTAATTGATAGGGTAGTGTTAGGTTTAATTATAACTTAGGTTAGGATTTATTTTACAGGTAAATTTGTTATTATTTTAACTAGGTAACTATTAAATAGTTCTTAACTATTTAATAGCTATTGTACCTGGTTAAAATAATTACAAAGTTGCCTGTAAAATAAATATTAATCCTAAAATAGCTATAATATAATTATAATTTATATTGTAGCTATATTAGGATTTATTTTACAGGTAAGTATTTAGCTTTAAATAGGAATAAGTTATTTAATAAGAGTTAATTTATTTCGTTAGATAAAAATTATATTTAACTTAGGGGGGTGTTAGTGTTAGGGTTAGACTTAGCTTTAGGGGTTAATCCATTTATTAGAATAGCGGTGAGCTCCGATCGGAAGTTTAGGGGTTAATAATTGAAGGTAGGTGTCGGCGATGTTAGGGAGGGCAGATTAGGGGTTAATACTATTTATGATAGGGTTAGTGAGGCGGATTAGGGGTTAATAACTTTATTATAGTAGCGCTCAGGTCCGCTCGGCAGATTAGGGGTTAATAAGTGTAGGTAGGTGTCGGCGACGTTGTGGGGGGCAGATTAGGGGTTAATAAATATAACATAGGGGTCGGCGATGTTAGGGCAGCAGATTAGGGGTACATAGGGATAACGTAGGTGGCGGCGTTTTACGGAGCGGCAGATTAGGGGTTAAAAGTGTAATGCAGGGGTCAGCGATAGCGTGGGCGGCAGATTAGGGGTTAATAAGTGTAAGGCTAGGGGTGTTTAGACTCGGGGTACATGTTAGAGTGTTAGGTGCAGACGTAGGAAGTGTTTCCCCATAGGAAACAATGGGGCTGCGTTAGGAGCTGAACGCTGCTTTTTTGCAGGTGTTAGGTTTTTTTTCAGCTCAAACAGCCCCATTGTTTCCTATGGGAGAATCGTGCACGAGCACGTTTTTGATGCCGGCCGCGTCCGTAAGCAACTCTGGTATCGAGAGTTGCATTTGCGGTAAAAATGCTCTACGCTCCTTTTTTGGAGCCTAACGCAGCATTTGTTAGAACTCTCGATACCAGAGTTAAATTTATGGTGCGGCCAGAAAAAAACCCGCGGAGCGTTAACAGCCCTTTTACCGCCGAACTCTAAATCTAGGCCATAGTGTTTACATCACTAGTCTGCCAATTGTACACATGAGTGATAGCTGTCTGACAGACGATTTCTTACCTATTAAGGAGTGGGAGGTCGGATTAACCTTTGAACGGAAGGATATAGTATAGCATTTTATTGTTGCATATAACTATGTGTTTAACACCTGCAAAAAAGGTTAAATACATAGTTAAAGTCAGTTCCAGAGCAACAATGCACTACTGGGAACTTGCTTAACACATACGGTGAGCCATTGACAAGCGGCATGTGTGTGTAGTCACCAGTTACCAACTAGCTCCCATTAGTGCATTCCTGTTCCTGAGCATACCTAGGCATGCTTGTTTAAACAAAGGATGCCAAGAGCACAAAGTAAATTTAATAACAGAAATACGTTGAAAACTTTATGCTCTTTCTGAACCATGAACGTTTAATCTTGGCTTTAATTTAAAGGGCTATAAAAACAGTAGTAAATACATGCTAGATATATAATGATGTATTTAAGCAAATAAAACGGCTAGATTTAGAGTTTGGCGTTAGCCGTCAAAACCAGCGTTAGAGGCTCCTAACGCTGGTTTTGGGCTACCGCTGGTATTTAGAGTTAGTCAGGAAAGGGTCTAACGCTCACTTTGCAGCCGCGACTTTTCCATACCGCAGATCCCCTTACGTCAATTGCGTATCCTATCTTTTCAATGGGATCTTTCTAACGCCGGTATTTAGAGTCGTGGCTGAAGTGAGCGTTAGAAATCTAACAACAAAACTCCAGCCGCAGAAAAAAGTCAGGAGTTAAGAGCTTTCTGGGCTAACGCCGGTTCATAAAGCTCTTAACTACTGTGCTCTAAAGTACACTAACACCCATAAACTACCTATGTACCCCTAAACCGAGGCCCCCCCCACATCGCCGCCACTCTATTAAATTTTTTTAACCCCTAATCTGCCGACCGCACACCGCCGCCACCTACGTTATCCCTATGTACCCCTAATCTGCTGCCCCTAATACCGCCGACACCTACATAATATTTATTAACCCCTAATATGCCGCCCCCAACATCGCCTCCACCTACCTACACTTATTAACCCCTAATCTGCCGCCCGGACCTCACCGCTACTATAATAAATGTATTAACCCCCTAATCCGCCTCACTCCCGCCTCAATAACCCTATAATAAATAGTATTAACCCCTAATCTTCCCTCCCTAACATCGCCGCCACCTAACTTCAAGCATTAACCCCTAATCTGCCGACCGGACCTCACCGCTACTCTAATAAAAATTTTACCCCCTAAAGCTAATTCTAATCCTAACCCTAACACCCCCCTAAATTAAATATAATTTAAATCTAACTAAATAAATTAACTCTTATTAAATAAATTATTCCTATTTAAAGCTAAATACTTACCTGTAAAATAAACCCTAATATAGCTACAATATAAATTATAATTATATTGTAGCTATTTTAGGATTAATATTTATTTTACAGGCAACTTTGTATTTATTTTAACCAGGTACAATAGCTATTAAATAGTTAATAACTATTTAATAGCTACCTAGTTAAAATAATTACAAAATTACCTGTAAAATAAATCCTAACCTAAGTTACAATTAAACCTAACACTACACTATCAATAAATAAATTAAATAAACTACCTACAATTATCTACAATTAAACCTAACACTACACTATCAATAAATTAATTAAATACAATACCTACAAATAAATACAATGAAATAAACTAACTAAAGTACAAAAAATAAAAAAGAACTAAGTTACAAAAAATAAAAAAATATTTACAAACATTAGAAAAATATTACAACAATTTTAAACTCTTATCCCCCTAATAAAATAACAAAGACCCCCAAAATAAAAAAAATGCCCTACCCTATTCTAAAATTAAAATAGAAAAGCTCTTTTACCTTACCAGCCCTGAAAAGGGCCCTTTGCGGGGCATGCCCCAAAGAATTCAGCTCTTTTGCCTTTAAAAAAAACCATACAATACCCCCCCCAACATTAAACCCACCACCCACATACCCCTAATCTAACCCAAACCCCCCTTAAATAAACCTGAAGATCTCCCTACCTTGTCTTCACCACGCCGGGTTCACCGATCGATCCAGAAGGGCCTCCGATGTCTTGATCCAAGCCCAAGCGGGGGCCTGAAGATGTCCATGATCCGGTTGAAGTCTTCATCCAAGCGGCATCTTCAATCTTCTTTCTTCCGGATCCATGTAGATCATCCCGCCGACGCGGAACATCCATCTTCACCGACGACTTCCCGACGAATGACGGTTCCTTTAAGGGACGTCATCCAAGATGGCGTCCCTCGAATTCCGATTGGCTGATAGGATTCTATCAGCCAATCGGAATTAAGGTAGGAAAATTCTGATTGGCTGATGGAATCAGCCAATCAGATTCAAGTTCAATCCGATTGGCTTTGATTGGATCAGCCAATCGGATTGAACTTGAATCTGATTGGCTGATTCCATCAGCCAATCAAAATTTTCCTACCTTAATTCCGATTGGCTGATAGAATCCTATCAGCCAATCGGAATTCGAGGGACGCCATCTTGGATGACGTCCCTTGAAGGAACCGTCATTCGTCGGGAAGTCGTCGGTGAAGATGGATGTTCCGCGTCGGCGGGATGAACTACATGGATCCGGAAGAAAGAAGATTGAAGATGCCGCTTGATAGAAGACTTCAGTCGGATCATGGACCTCTTCAGCTCCCGCTTGGATGAAGACTTCAGCCGGATCATGGACATCTTCAGCCCCAGCTTGGATCAAGACATCGGAGGCTCTTCTGGATCGATCTGTGAACCCGGCGTGGTGAAGACAAGGTAGGGAGATCTTCAGGGGCTTAGTGTTAGGTTAATTTAAGGGGGGTTTGGGTTAGATTAGGGATATGTGGGTGGTGGGTTGTAATGTTGGTGGTGGGGGTATTGTATGTTTTTTTTCTCCAGGCAAAAGAGCTGAATTCGTTGGGGCATGCCCCGCAAATGGCCCTTTTAAGGGCTGGTAAGGTAAAAGAGCTTTTCTATTTTAATTTTAGAATAGGGTAGGGCATTTTTTTTATTTTGGGGGGCTTTGTTATTTTATTAGGGGGCTTAGAGTATGTGTAATTAGTTTAAAATTGTTGTAATATTTTTCTAATGTTTGTAAATATTTTTTTATTTTTTGTACTTTAGTTAGTTTATTTAATTGTATTTAATTGTAGGTATTGCATTTAATTAATTTATTGCTAGTGTAGTGTTAGGTTTAATTGTAACTTAGGTTAGGATTTATTTTACAGGTAATTTTGTAATTATTTTAACTAGGTAGCTATTAAATAGTTATTAACTATTTAATAGCTATTGTACCTTGTTAATATAATTACAAAGTTGCCTGTAAAATAAATATGAATCCTAAAATAGCTACAATATAATTATAATTTATATTGTAGCTATATTAGGGTTTATTTTACAGGTCAGTATTTAACTTTAAATAGGAATAATTTATTTAATAAGAGTTAATTTATTTTGTTAGATTTAAATTATATTTAACTTAGGGGGGTGTTAGTGTTAGGGTTAGACTTAGCTTTAGGGGTTAATACATTTATTGGAGTAGCGGTGAGATCCGGTCGGCAGATTAGGGGTTAATTATTGTAGGTAGGTGGAGGCGACGTTGGGGGCGGCAGATTAGGGGTTAATAAATATAATATAGGGGTCGGCGGTGTTAGGGGCAGCAGATTAGGGGTACATAGGGATAACGTAGGTTGCGGCGGTGTACGGAGCGGCAAATTAGGGGTTAATAATAATATGCAGGGGTCAGCGATAGCGGGGGCGGCAGATTAGGGGTTAATAAATATAATATATGGGTCGAAGGTATTAGGGGCAGCAGATTAGGGGTACATAGGGATAACGTAGGTGACGGCGGTGTGCGGTCGGCAGATTAGGGGTTAAAATTTTTTAATAGAGTGGCGGCGATGTGGGGGGACCTCGATTTAGGGGTACATAGGTAGTTTATGGGTGTTAGTCTACTTTAGAGCACAGTAGTTAAGAGCTTTATAAACCGGCGTTAGCCCAGAAAGCTCTTAACTCCTGACTTTTTTCTGCGGCTGGAGTTTTGTCGTTTGATTTCTAACGCTCACTTCAGCCAAGACTCTAAATACCGATGTTAGAAAGATCCCATTGAAAAGATAGGATACGCAATTGACGTAAGGGGATCTGCGGTATGGAAAAGTCGCGGCTGGAAAGTGAGCGTTAGACCCTTTCCTGACTGACTCTAAATACCAGCGGTAGCCCAAAACCAGCGTTAGGAGCCTCTAACGCTGGTTTTGACGGCTACCGCCAAACTCTAAATCTAGCCGTAAGTGTCTCCAATAGGATGCATCCACAGCCTTAGTCCATAAAATTGTTGCCACTTACCATGTGAACGTGTCTTTGTATGGTTTTCAAGGTCAGCACATTTGAAAGACAATGCCAGACATGATCACATTGGTATTCATCACTTTCAATCTGGGATTCTTCACTTTCAGTCTGGGATACTTCACTTTCAGTCTTGAATTCTTCATTTTCAGTCTTGAATTCGTCACTTTCAGTCTTTAGATGAAGTCATCTCCCTGTGTGAATAAGTTCTGCACCCCCCCATTTCTGAAACTATTTCTATCACTAGCTTACTAAGCATGTGTAGCATCTTGTGTTATGTTCTATCAATCAAGTGTGAAGATGAGTCATACATTGTGCATACCTAACCTCTGATGTGTGACTTTGAAGCATATAGTCTTGCTAGAGGATCCATTTCTGAGTATCCAAATTTTTAGTAATGTGTAAACTAAATACTAGTTTGTAACATGTATGCCATATGATGGGTGATTGTGCCAAATTCCCGCCAGCCACAGTCCATACATTATTTATAGTTACCAGCTGATGTCTTTAAAAACCAGGTGGCGAAGTTGTTACAGGACCCAATGCCAAGAGCATCACCTATAATAATCAAAATAAATGTTTATAATCATTTGATGAACAATCCTAACATGTTTGCACAATTCTCTCCTTCTCATTTCCCTAGAATTCACACATATTCGCAATACTCCAATCTAACTTCTATTATTTACCGTCTGAAGTGGCGGTTGATGATGTTTGCTCTGACATTGAGCTCCTCGTCCCGGAAATAAAATATGATCGTCCTCCTCATCTTGGAGGAGGCCTTGGGGCGCGTGGACAGCCTGCAGCATCCCAGCCCGCTGTGCAATGTTATGCAGGACGCTGCAGGCTATAATGATCTTCGCCACCTTACTAGGGCTGTATTGGAGGGCTCCTCCAGACCTGTCCAGGCATCTGAGTCTCATTTTGAGGATCCCAAACATCCTCTCCACTACAGCCCTAGTCCGCCTGTGCGCCCTATTATAGCGCTCCTGGGCCACGTCAGTGGGGTTACGTATAGGTGTAATGAGCCAAGGCCGGCTCATGTAACCAGAATCACCTATAAAAAATGAACATAACAAAATGACAACTATTATTAATTTATTTATAATTATTATATTAAAATACTTTTCATTTGTGTACACAAAAATCCCCTAAAATAAACATTTTCATAAAAAAAGAATTATATGTTTAAATTGCATTCTCTATCTGCCCATTTAAGCTAAGACATGCTACATATGCATATTTCGCATAAACCAGACCTTTGCTAAAATAAAAACAAAATGGTTAAATTGCATTCTCTATCTGCCCATTTAAGATAAGACATGCTACATATCTGTTTGGAGCTAAAACTAGACATTTGCGGAAAGACAATGACATGGTTAAATTGCATTCTCTATCTGCCCATTTAAGCTAAGACATGCTACATATCTGTTGGGAGCTAAAACTAGACATTTGCGGAAAGACAATGACATGGTTAAATTGCATTCTCTATCTGCCCATTTAAGCTAAGACATGCCACATATGCGTATTTCGCATAAACCAGACATTTGCTAAAATAAAAACAAAATGGTTAAATTGCATTCTCTGTCTGCCCATTTAAGATAAGACATGCTACATATCTGTTTGGAGCTAAAACTAGACATTTGCGGAAAGACAATGACATGGTTAAATTGCATTCTCTATCTGCCCATTTAAGCTTAGACATGCTACATATGCGTATTTCACATAAACCAGACCTTTGCTAAAATAAAAACAAAATGGTTAAATTGCATTCTCTATCTGCCCATTTAAGCTAAGACATGCTACATATCTGTTGGGAGCTAAAACTAGACATTTGCGGAAAGACAATGACATGGTTAAATTGCATTCTCTATCTGCCCATTTAAGCTTAGACATGCTACATATGCGTATTTTGCATAAACCAGACCTTTGCTAAAATAAAAACAAAATGGTTAAATTGCATTCTCTATCTGCCCATTTAAGCTAAGACATGCTACATATCTGTTTGGAGCTAAAACTAGACATTTGCGGAAAGACAATGACATGGTTAAATTGCATTCTCTATCTGCCCATTTAAGCTTAGACATGCTACATATGCGTATTTCACATAAACCAGACCTTTGCTAAAATAAAAACAAAATGGTTAAATTGCATTCTCTGTCTGCCCATTTAAGATAAGACATGCTACATATCTGTTGGGAGCTAAAACTAGACATTTGCGGAAAGACAATGACATGGTTAAATTGCATTCTCTATCTGCCCATTTAAGCTTAGACATGCTACATATGCGTATTTTGCATAAACCAGACCTTTGCTAAAATAAAAACAAAATGTTTAAATTGCATTCTCTATCTGCCCATTTAAGCTAAGACATGCTACATATGCGTATTTCACATAAACCAGACCTTTGCTAAAATAAAAACAAAATGGTTAAATTGCATTCTCTATCTGCCCATTTAAGCTAAGACATGCTACATATTTGTTTGTAACTAAAACTAGACATTTGCGGAAAGACAATGACATGGTTAAATTGCATTCTCTATCTGCCCATTTAAGCTAAGACATGCCACATATGCGTATTTTACATAAACCAGACATTTGCTAAAATAAAAACAAAATGGTAAAATTGCATTCTCTATCTGCCCATTTAAGCTAAGACATGCCACATATGCGTATTTTACATAAACCAGACATTTGCTAAAATAAAAACAAAATGGTAAAATTGCATTTTCTATCTGCCCATTTAAGCTAAGACATGCTACATATCTGTTTGTAGCTAAAACTATATATGCAAATGGTGAAAGACAGCACCTTCTTTTTTTCCTTCCTGGGGCACAGGAAAGGGTTAGCCAGACCCCAATGTGTATTCAAAAGAAGTAGTTTTCCAGCCTCCAGTTAGATTTTAAAAAGACCTTTATTAATTTCTTACAGGGTCCATCATATCAACCAACAACGTTTCAAACCTATACCAGGTTCTTAATCATGTCTATTGAATAGTGTACAGGTGTGTCTTTTATACCTGTCCAATCTTCTATCAGATTACACAATAATGCCAACATTTTTATGTCCCATATAGAAGAGAAATTTGTATACTCACATCCATTATTTTTACAATATGGTGCAGCATGGTGGAGATTTGTGGATGACATATTTGGCATATGGTGGGGTGACACTGGTAGCCTATTGCAATTCGTTCAACATCTTAATACATCTGTCACTGGTCTCAAATTCACACTCAACATGGAGGAAACAGGAGTAGCCTTTTTAGATACTTTTGTGTATAAAGAACAAGGTTTCTTGAAAACCGATCTATATGTGAAACCCACAGATAAAAATAAAGTATTACAATATGACAGCTTCCATTCAAAAAAGACAATAGAAGCAATACCCCAAGGCCAATTTAAAAGAGTAAAAAGAATAGTGACTGACGAAAAGAAATGTGACATAAGATTAACAGAAATGGCAGAAAAATTCAAAAGAAGAGGGTATCCAGAAGAATTAATTACAAAACAATTAGAACACTTTAAAAATCAAGAGGACAATACAAAAAAGAAGACAAAAGAAAACAGAATGATATTTGTTACTCAATACAACTCTTTAGGAACAAAAATATCACACATTATAAATAAACACTGGCACATACTGAGAGATTGTAATCCCCATGTTGAAGACTTTAAAAATATACCTATGGTAGCTTATAAAAAACTAAGAATTTGAGAGACTTATTGGTAAGGGCGGACATAGGTAGTAAAAAGAAAAATTTACAAACAACAATAGGATCAGATAATAGAGGTTGTTATCCTTGCTTACATTGTAGCCACTGCAGTTCAATAATAAAAGGGAAGGAATTTTTTCATCCCATTAAGGGAACTAAATACCCAATAAAGAAATAACTGACATGCAGAAGCACATACGCTATATATCTCATCAAATGTCCGTGTGCCAGAATTTATATAGGAGAAACAAGTAGGGAAGTAAGAACTAGAATTACTGAACACAAATCCAACATAAGGAACAAAAACATGGAAGCTCCTGTTTCCTGTCACTTCCTCTCCATGGGTCATAACATCAGTCAACTTAGATTTCAAGTTATTGAACAAGTTGACAGACCCAGGAGGGGAGGTGACAGGGACCAATTGCTCAAAAAAAGGGAGATGTATTGGATAAATAAATTAAACACAATGATACCTGAAGGTCTTAACAAAGATTTGGAATGGTCATTATTTTTCTAAAATTGTAGCATATATCTGTAGTAGCATATTTGATTCTGATATTATTATGTGTATAGGTTTTAATTGTATATATAGAAGTTTGGTTTTAACATTTCATGTGATGAATACATATAAGAACTTAGAGAAATGCATTCTAAACATAAAGAAAAGAACAAAAATCTAAAAATTTATTTATCACATGTAATTTTTAAATTTTAACCACAAGATGGCATGTATAAAAGACACACCTGTACACTATTCAATAGACATGATTAAGAACCTGGTATAGGTTTGAAACGTTGTTGGTTGATATGATGGACCCTGTAAGAAATTAATAAAGGTCTTTTTAAAATCTAACTGGAGGCTGGAAAACTACTTCTTTTGTAGCTAAAACTAGACATTTGCGGAAAGACAATGACATGGTTAAATTGCATTCTCTATCTGCCCATTTAAGCTAAGACATGCTACATATGCGTATTTCGCATAAACCAGACATTTTCTAAAATAAAAACATAATGGTTAAATTGCATTCTCTATCTGCCCATTTAAGCTAAGACATGCTACATATCTGTTTGGAGCTAAAACTAGACATTTGCGGAAAGACAATGACATGGTTCAATTGCTTTCTCTACCTGCCCATTTAAGCTAAGGCATGCTACATATGCGTATTTCGCATAAACCAGACATTTGCTAAAATAAAAACAAAATGGTTAAATTGCATTCTCTATCTGTCCATTTAAGCTAAAACTAGACATTTGCGGAAAGACAATTAAATGGTTAAATTGCATCCTAGAGCTGCACATTTTGCACATTACACAAACAAAAATGTTTTTTAAGACTACAGTGGCAATTGTCTAACTAATTAACCATGTTGTGCACAAGTACTCACCAACGAGCCACCCAGGTGGAAACTCTCTGTCCTCAAACTGCCGCCACAGGGACGACTGTTTGCGGATGCGGGCATCATGACAAGCCCCACTGAAATTCGCACACACCTGCATAATCCGTGTACGTGCGTCACAAACAAACTGCACGTTCAGACTATGGAAGTGTTTGCGATTTCGGAAGGGCAAGTCATGTTGTGGAGCACGCAGCGCAATGTGGGTGCAATCTATTGCTCCCAAGACATTGGGCATTCGAGCGATAGCAAAGAATTCCCTCTTCAGGCGCCTCCAATCACCATCATTCTGAGGGAATCCTATGTAACGCTTACTGACTGGTACCATGGCGTCCAGAAAGTTGTCAAAAACCACAGAGAAAGTACCCTGGGCAAGCCCATGCATGTACCCCTCTCCAGATTGAAAAATACCGGAGGCCAGGACGTGTATACAACTAAGCATCTTGGTCATACCAGGGATTGCCGTTGCCATACGTCTACGTGGCTCCATGTGAGGTCTAAGAACATTGTAAAGGCCAATGAGTGGTTCGCGATTGAGCCTATACTTGTCAGAAACCTCAAAGTCACTCATGTTGTCCAAGGTGGGTCTCACCCTATGAACACGAGGACCTTGAACCAAACGAGCCCTTTGTCTCTCTTTGAGTCGCTGAGCCCGCCTGATTCTATAGAACGCTACTTGTGCAGCAGCACCAGCAGTATCCAACTCAGCATCATCCATATTTGCCAAGCTAAGCAGCACAAAGCCAAACAGCAGAGAAAACGCACAAGGAGTAACAAGGTATGCAAAAACACAAAAGCGATTTGATACAATGTCGATCACAAGGGACGTGTCAACACTTTGCCTTTCATTATCCCTTTAAGGCAAGATCTCCTCCCCTAACACATTTCTATTTAATCACCTGTTTTCCCAGAAATCATTGCTTGATTATTGAAAGTGGAATAGGAGACCTCTATCAGTCTCTCTATCTCCTAAACTTTAAGAAGCCTTAAGTATACTGACATTTATATTATCTAACTGATATTTGTATTTTTTCCTTTTATTACATATTGGATTATAACCTTTGGTGTAATACTCCTGTAAAGTTTGGAGTGAACACTAAACTCAAACCTCAGCTGCGTGAATCTGCAGCGCTTTGTCTCTATACCCGGTACGGACTGACAGGTAGCGGGTGACGTCATTACCTCTCTCACTGCGCACCACGCCGGAGTCGAAGGCTCGCTTCTCACTCTGCTTGCTGTTCACCCGCTCTTCACTGTTCATAATAGAACTCTAAGAATAAGGTATGTGCACCAACGATCACTATATTAGCATGCTAGGACTTAACCAAGAATGTAATGCATTACTGAAAACTTATACTACAATTTGGAACTATTAAATCCTATAAATTTTCACAATAATCCACGTCGGAACATTCAAAGGAGAATATCTTCATTCAACTCAGTTTGATATCTATAAAGTAATTATTTTTTCCTTCAAATTTTCATTCTTATTTATGTGAGAGTTTACATTTCATTAACCACCAATGTTATTAAGTATTAGCTGTTTATTCATTACTTATGACTATCCATACTTTACGTTCTTAACTCACCTATATGAGAATATCATTTCTTCTAAGTTGCAAAGAACTGACATTTATCACGAATCTACAATAAACTCTGTAATCATGCAGGTACCTAATATCTAAGTTATGGTATTATTGGTGATTATGATTACATACACTTCAACCTATAAAATCCTGAAACATTAAATGTTTAACATATACTGTTTCCTATCACAGAATAATCAAGCCCTTTAAAAATAATCTGTTTTTTGTAGATTCTGATTTAGACCATAATGGATCCTATAGAAATGGCAAATCAAGTCAGCACCTTAAATCAAAAGGTGGAAATTCTGGCTCAAGGATTAACTGAATTAAAAAATGAGAACAGCAGTCTAAAACAAATCATAAATGAATTAGTGTCTCAAAAAGCAAACGAGACACCTGAACCACAGGTAAATACCCCAACACCTTTCAGTGGGGACCGCACGAAATTTCGTGAATATAAGAACGCTTGTTTACTTCTATTCACTTTGAAACCACGTACCTACCGCACAGAAAAGATCAAAGTTTTTACTGCTATATCCTACCTAACTGGGGAACCAAGAGTTTGGGCTGACAGATTCCTCGAGACAGAGGATCCAATACTGAATTCCCTAGAAAATTTCTTTCAAACAATGGCCATCCTTTATGATGATTTAAACAAACAACAAACTGCCGAACAAAGACTAAGAACCCTTAAACAGGGAAAAAGACCAGTGGAAGATTATATAGCAGATTTTCAGCTATGGGCCACGGATTCAGAATGGAACACAGTCAGTTTAAAGAACCAGTTTCGTTTTGGACTTTCTGAATACTTAAAGGATGAACTGTCAAGGGTAGAGTTCCCAGACAGTTTAGAAGCTTTAATTAAATTATGTATCTCCATGGATAGGAGGTATCGTGAAAGGAGGATTGAAAAGCACTCATATGAAACAACACCTAAAAGATCATTCCATTCATATCAAGAAAAAACCTACTCAAACCCCATTCCCATGGAGATAGGTTCCATTCGTGGACCATTGTCACAGGAAGAAAAACAAAGAAGAAGATCTGCAAATCTTTGCTTATATTGTGCTAACAAAGATCACGATGTTGCCACTTGTCCTATCCTAGCTCGTCAGAAGAAGGGTAAGTCTACTTATAATTGTGCTTGTGAAAAACAAAAACACCCTTCACACCTATCCTTAACTTTGTCATTACAGTGGGACAATCAACAACTTCAGAACGAAGCCATTATTGATTCTGGTGCTGATGGTATATTTCTTGTTGAGTCAATAGTAAAATACAATAAAATTCCAATTCTGCAGAAAGCCACTCCTGTTTTTGTTAGAGTAATTGATGGTACCCAAATCTTAAAGGGTCCAATCACTCATCACACAATACCATTATTAACCATTTCACCAGACGGTCACAAAGAATATTTAACATACGATATAATACCAAGTTCAATACATCCCATAGTTCTTGGCCTACCATGGTTACAAAAACATAACCCATCCATAGATTGGTCTCAAAATAAGATTACTTTCACCTCACAGTTTTGTTTAGAGACATGTTATCCATATGTAAATATTGGACACATAGGTTCTGCAATACCACAAGAATATTTTGAATTTAATGATGTCTTTAACTTAAAAAATGCTGAATCATTACCACCTCATAGACATTTTGATTGTCCGATTGACATCAAACCTGGGGTCGAAATACCATCAGGAAAAATTTTCCCATTGTCACAAAAAGAATTGACTCATCTAAGAGATTATTTAGATGAAAACCTAAAAAAAGGTTTCATTACTCCATCATCATCACCAGTAGCTTCTGCAATATTCTTTGTTACCAACAAAGATGGCACTCTCAGACCCATAATAGATTACCGTGCTCTAAATTCAGTAACTGTAAAAAATAGATACCCATTACCACTCATCCCGGAAATAATTGAACGTCTCACTGGGGCAACCATATTCACTAAATTAGACTTAAAAGGTGCCTACAATTTAATAAGAATGAGATCCGGTGATGAGTGGAAAACGGCATTCAAAACAAGATACGGCTTATTTAAATACAACGTTATGCCTTTTGGATTAACGAATGCTCCTGCCACATTCCAGTTCTTTATAAATGAAATCTTTAAAGAATTAATGGATGTGTGCGTAATTGTATATTTGGATGATATACTTGTTTACTCAAAATCTATAGAAGAGCATAGGAAACACGTAAGGTGGGTACTTTCAACACTACGTGATCATCAGTTATACGCAAAGTTGGAAAAATGCCAATTCCACAAAGATACTATTAAATTTTTGGGTTATATAATTTCTCCCAAAGGTATAGAGATGGATCAGGAAAAGGTTACAGCCATTATCAATTGGCAAACACCCACTACCTTGAAATCCCTCCAACGATTTCTAGGATTTTCAAATTTTTACAGAAAATTCATAAACCATTATTCAACCATTGTTCAACCCTTAACTCGACTAACAGGAAAACAAAAATTCGTTTGGGATACGAATGCAGAACATGCATTTCAAACTTTGAAGGAGAAATTCAAAACAGCTCCTATTCTAAGTTTACCCAATCCAGACTTGCCATACACTCTACAAGTAGATGCCTCCAATGTTGGTATTGGAGCCATTCTATTACAACCTGGAAACCAAGATAATCATCTCCATCCTATCGCCTATTTTTCTCGTAGACTTACTCCTGCAGAGACAAACTATTCTATAGGCGATAAGGAGTTACTTGCTATGAAATCAGCAATGGAGCACTGGCGACACCTCTTGGAGGGAACCACAATTCCATTCCAGGTTTATACAGATCATAAAAATCTTCAATATTTGAAGAAAAATAAAACTCTCTCCTCAAGACAGGTTCGCTGGGCATTGTTTCTGGATAGGTTTAACTTTTTACTTACCCACATACCAGGTACAAAGAATGTAACAGCAGACGCTTTGTCCCGCTCATTTGATTCAACTGCAGACAGTCAAACTATGGACTATATTATTCCACCAACTAAAATCATTGCTGCAGCGGTCCTAGAGACATCTGACTTATACCAAGCACAACATTTAGATCCTGACATTCCTCCAATTTGTACCCCTGATAATGAATCTGGTTTATATCTGAATGATGGTTTGATATATGTTCCATCATCTCTCAGGAAGCAAATCATTCAACAACATTACGACACCCCTTTAGCCGGACATCCAGGCATAAGTATAACTACTGATCTTATCAGTAGAGAATACTCGTGGCCACAAATGAAGGCAGACATCCACACCTATATAATAAATTGTGACATTTGCGCAAGGAAAAAGAAGGAACATCATAAACCTTACGGATTTTTATTACCTTTACCCATACCCATAAAGCCTTGGGATATGATTGCAATAGATTTTATTGTTGATTTACCCATCTCCAATGGTCACAATACCATAATGGTTGTAGTTGACCATTTAACTAAATTGGCTCACTTCATTCCATTAAAGAGAACTCCTACTGCTTACACAACTGCAAAAGTCTTCCATAGCCAAATTGTTAAACTACATGGATTACCAGCTTCCATTGTAACAGATCGTGGATGTCAATTCACCTCCAAATTTTGGAAATTTTTATGCAAAACCTTACAGATCTCATTACGATTCACTACGGCTTTCCATCCTCAGTCCAATGGACTAACAGAACGATTAAACCAGACTCTCGAACAATATGTGAGATGTTTTATCTCATCTCAACAAGACGATTGGTATGACTGCTTACCTAGTGCCGAATTCGCATATAATAATTCGGTTAACTCTTCATCTAAAATCTCTCCATTTTTTGCTACATATGGTTTTCATCCACGATCTTACCCTAACTCACTAACCTGCTCACAATCTCCATCAGTCTCCACTTACACGGAAACATTAAAGACCGTCATGGATTCACTACATGAACATCTTGTTACTGCTAAAGAAACTCAAAAGAAATATTTTGACAAGAAAAGGTTACCATCACCTGCATACAAACCTCAAGATATGGTCTGGTTGTCTACGAGGAACCTTAAGTTACCAGTTCCAAGTAAAAAATTGGCAGATCAATATATTGGTCCATTCCCGATTCTCAAAGTAATCAATGAGAATGCAGTGACTTTAAAATTACCTCCCTCTATGAGAATTCACCCCTCGTTCCATGTATCTTTACTGAAACCGTTCATTGGAACTGAGATACCTTCTACTGAGATCCACACCATCCCGGATCCTCTGGATTATGAAGTTGATCAAATCTTGGACTCCAGAATTCGTAGAAGGAAGCTTGAGTATCTAGTCCATTGGAAGGACTATGGTGATGAAGAGAATTCCTGGGTTCTTTTACGTGACTTAAATGCTCCTGATTTGCTGAGGGACTTTCATATTCGTTATCCCTGTAAACCTGGTCCTCAGGTTACTGGGGGGGGCTCTTGAATGGGGGGATCTGTCAACACTTTGCCTTTCATTATCCCTTTAAGGCAAGATCTCCTCCCCTAACACATTTCTATTTAATCACCTGTTTTCCCAGAAATCATTGCTTGATTATTGAAAGTGGAATAGGAGACCTCTATCAGTCTCTCTATCTCCTAAACTTTAAGAAGCCTTAAGTATACTGACATTTATATTATCTAACTGATATTTGTATTTTTTCCTTTTATTACATATTGGATTATAACCTTTGGTGTAATACTCCTGTAAAGTTTGGAGTGAACACTAAACTCAAACCTCAGCTGCGTGAATCTGCAGCGCTTTGTCTCTATACCCGGTACGGACTGACAGGTAGCGGGTGACGTCATTACCTCTCTCACTGCGCACCACGCCGGAGTCGAAGGCTCGCTTCTCACTCTGCTTGCTGTTCACCCGCTCTTCACTGTTCATAATAGAACTCTAAGAATAAGGTATGTGCACCAACGATCACTATATTAGCATGCTAGGACTTAACCAAGAATGTAATGCATTACTGAAAACTTATACTACAATTTGGAACTATTAAATCCTATAAATTTTCACAATAATCCACGTCGGAACATTCAAAGGAGAATATATTCATTCAACTCAATTTGATATCTATAAAGTAATTATTTTTTCCTTCAAATTTTCATTCTTATTTATGTGAGAGTTTACATTTCATTAACCACCAATGTTATTAAGTATTAGCTGTTTATTCATTACTTATGACTATCCATACTTTACGTTCTTAACTCACCTATATGAGAATATCATTTCTTCTAAGTTGCAAAGAACTGACATTTATCACGAATCTACAATAAACTCTGTAATCATACAGGTACCTAATATCTAAGTTATGGTATTATTGGTGATTATGATTACATACACTTCAACCTATAAAATCCTGAAACATTAAATGTTTAACATATACTGTTTCCTATCACAGGACGCTTTGGCCATGTTGTTTGGGTTTTTTATAGTGCAATATGTCCAATGGTAGTGAGTTTGTAATGATTGCTGATTGTATACACTTGTTTGTATGTGAGCGGCGCGAATGCTTTCAAAGTGGGCGTTTTTTTTAGCTGTTTGCTGAAATTTTGTTTTCCCCCAATGAATCGCAATGTGAAAGTGTAAAATCTAGCATATACAGTGCATCTTCGTGATGTTTGTTCATATGCGTAATAAATACTTTTTAAACGCGATCTTATAGTAAAAAGCACACGTCCAGGCTAACATGAATGAAAGTGCATACTTGTGTATAATGGTATAGAATCTGATCGATCAATGTTGCTGCAATATTGTTTGTAAACGATAAAGTAACAGCTGACATCTCTAATATTGTATATATAAGTGATTGGCGAGATGTCAATATTGTACGCGTCCCTTAAAATCGCAATAATAATGAAGATCTTACGGCTGACATCTATAATATTGTATATATAAGTGATTTGCGAGATGTCAATATTGTACGCGTCCCTTTAAAATCTCTATAATAATGAAGATCTTCCGGCTGACAACTCTAGTATTGTATATATAAGTGATTGGCGAGATGTCAATATTGTACGCGTCCCATTAAAACCGCAATAATAATGATGTTCCAAACTGTCGTTTACGTATATGTAGTATTGAGTGCTAAACTTCTGAAAGGGGCGGTATAGTCCTAAAGCTGTAATGTGTATGGTTGAAGCTTCTAATGACGTCATCATATTATCAACATGCCTGTGTAGTTATCAAATCCTCATTGTGTTGTTGTATTTTACTACATTGTTATTGTGTGATGATTCAAATATAAATGTGTGCTTTGTGGTTGCGTGATGCGTGTTATGTACATATATACCTATGTATGGTGATTGTCTCCCACATATGCTGACTTCTATAAAGCAGTATAGCATTGTTGTTCCTTCCCAAAAAGTGACAGCTGTAATCTGTTCTAATGATGTTCTTATTGTACGTAATTCCTAATGTTATATTCTGAGTGAATCGTGATGTTTAAGGGACAGTAAATCCCTATTTTATGTTTCATGATTCATAGAGAGAATCTAATGTGTTTTTCCCCATCATATGAATGCACATGTATGAGTGAATGATAAAAGTAATGTATGTGCATCCATTAATGATCATGTGTTAAGCCTATGTAGATATGCTGTTCATGCAAGCATATGAGTTGAATAAATGAAATGCTATAATAGAGGTAAATGAGAGGTGTTTCCAATTGTCTACTGTTTGTGAATAATGAAATATTCAAATTATTTTTCTGTCCGTTTAAATCTGATGTAATTTATGAAATATATTTCGTATTGTTGATGGTGATTTGTAGTTGATGTAATGTACATGTATAAAACAATTTGATGTTGTAGTGAATTTCACACAAGTAAAAGCCTTAAGTCCATAGAGAAATAGCCATTTCTTGATCTATTTGTCATAGCGGAACTAACGCAAGAAAACATGAGTTAGTTTCACAATTCTAACGCTGGTATTACGAGTTTTCTTGTCTGCGCTTTTTCCGTGCGTTAGGTAAATCTGGCTGTCGCGTGCACGAGCACGTCTTCCCAATAGAAGTCAATGGAGGATAAAAATGTGTGTATAAATAAAATCCAATACTTGTTTTGAGCGTAAAGTGAGTGACGTCATGGTCTTGTGTGAAAAAGTAGCTAAATCGTGTTTATTTCCTAATAAAAATCTGTTTTGTGTAGGTAATGTGCTGTATATTGTTTGTATGTATCGATTAGTGTATGTATGTGATAATATTAGTAGTTAGATGTAGCTATATGAGTGTCTGTTCCCGTCTGTCTATGTAAGTCAATGGAGAATGGTTTTCTGTGGCTTTTTTTTCAAACACCCGAGATCTCGTAACTTTGATCCGTTCTATTTTGACGTGAAAATATAAAATCTTAAAAAAAAATATAGTGCAGTGTTTGTATGAGTGTAAGTGTACTTTGTGTAATTTTTTTTTGTGATTCGTTGATGGTTTTTTCGCGGTAGATGTTAACTACTGGGTCTGGGTTGACGTAAACGATTTCAGCGGAGACAGATATTTTTGTGGCGTTAGGGAAACTCGTAATACCAGCGGGCGGTAAAGAGCAGCGTTAGGACCGGCCAACGCTGCTTTTTTACCCTAACGCCAAACCCGCAATCTAGGCGAATGCTTTTTTGCTTTGATTATGGTAAATGGCACTGCACATTTGCTATTTAAACTAAGTAATATTTAACATTAAACCATATGGTGATGTTTTTTAGATTTGTTTCTTGATAACATGCAAAATATTACAAGGTAAATAATATAATAATGTTTAGAAAGAAACAATAAACATTACAGAACTAGTTACGGTGGTAGTCCTTTGTAAAAGGAGTCCAAAATGAAGATTTACTAGAACCATTTGGCGATTTTAAATTTATAGTAGCAGTATTGTTTTCCTATGGAGCCCCAGAGGTGTCACACAAGATTTTTTTTATAAATCGTGAGCACATTTTGCAAAATTGTGCTCACGATTTAGCTAAATCGTGTGCACAATTAAGCTATATCGTGCGCACAATTAAGCTATATCGTGCGCACAATTTAGTTAAATCGTGCTCACAATTTAGTTAAATCATGCGCACGATTACGCTAAATCGTGCGCACGATTAAGCTATATCGTGCGCACGATTTAGCTAAATTGTGCTCACAATTTAGCTAAATCGTGCTCACAATTTAGCTTAATTGTGCGCACGATTTAGCTTAATCGTGACCATGATTTAGCTAAATTGTGAGCACGATTTAACCAAATCGTGCGCAGGATATAGCTTAATTGTGCGCACGATATAATAAATCGTGCGCACGATTTATATAAAAAAAAATCTTGTGTGACACCTCTGGGGCTCCATATTTTCTAGTGCATATTATAAATTATTTTTTTATCCAATTTACCATGATTGACTTTTTTTTCAAACATAGGTGGAAGAGAATATATATTACAATTAAAAAAAAACTTCCATTATTGTTTACTACAAATTTCAGCATTATTATAGATACTGTTTTTGAAAAGCTGTAATTGGAACAAAAATATATCATCGACAGTGTTAACCTTATTCAAAAAAAAAAAAAGTTTTAAAGTATATTTGTGAACTGAAAGCAAATTTATATTTGTTTTTTAGATAGTGATTTTGTTACTTTGTGTGGGTTAGTAAAAAACGAAAACCTCTGCACAAATTGGACCAAAAAAAACCCAGTTAAAAAATAACTTCATATATCCCAATACTAACCGCAGTAGGTGTTTCCTCAGAACAAAACTACTTGTACTACAGTTACTACAACTAAAATCCCCGCCCCTAACTGCATCTTGCTTTCTATTGGTTGTTACACTATGACTGGTAACGTGTTAGGAGGAATAGATCGCCAGGGTGGCGCGACCAATCAGAGTGCAGCTTTATGTTGTAACCAGGAAGCGCCTGCCAGGTGTGTTTGAGAAACGAAACACGGAAGTGTGCGGTGGCGGATCTTAGTAATCTGTAATGAGTTCCCCGGTGAGTGATCTTGTGTCCGTTTATATATATATATAACGATAACGTGGTCTAAAAATTACACTTGTTGCTGTCTGGCAGTGCTGGAGAATGCTTCTGGTTAGTCATATTTTAAAGATCACATTGGTCTCAGAGGTTTTCCTTGATCCCTAGAGTCATAAAACCATCATGTAGCACAGCAGCCTCATTCATGTCTCTAGTCTAGGGCTCTATACTATTTCGGTTTAAATTTAACAAACACCAGAATTTAAATGTAACAGCAAACTATAATGTCACATTTTGCAATGAAGAACATATTAAAAACTGTAATTTTTCATCTCCATTAAAGGGACAGTCTACACGTGTTTGCAAGCACCTTGTTTGCAATTGTTGTGCACCCAACTTCTTCCTGTGCCACCTCATGCAGGGCAAAAGAAAAAAAGTATTTTAAAAAATACTTTCCAAATTTGGCCTTTATAGGATGGCAGCAAACTCCTCCCAGAGAATCCGTGGGCGTGTCTATTGTGAAGCAGCATCCAATAATCAGGCTCTCACTTGTAAAAGTCATGACGCACGCTGTAGTTTTGCGCATGCACAATGTTTTCCCAAGAATACTGTAATCGCTTTTGCCCTGAATGAGGTGGCACAGGACGGAGTGGGGTGCCCGCAGCACAACGATCCCAAACAAGGTGCTTGCAAACGCGTGTAGACTGTCCCTTTAATGGGTGTTGCCGTTCTGTAACTTAGGTTTCCCTTGGTTTAAAATTGTGCTTTTTCATCTTCTGAGGTCATTTAGGGACAGGTAAAAATGAGTTACTAGGGTAACAGCTTCAGGAAATTCATGACCATGGTCCATTGGCTTTATGTCAGAAAAGTTTTTATAAGGTGTTTTTTTTTTTTTTAACTTGGGTTATGGATTAATACCAGAAAATGCATGTTGTAGCTTTCTCTGGCACCAAAAGGGGTTAAAGGGACAGTCAACACCAGGATGTTTGTTTTTTAAAAGATAGATAATCCCTTTATTACCCATTCCCCAGTTTTGCATACCCAACACTATATTAGTACACTTTTTACCTCTGTGATTACCTTGTATCTAAGCCTATGCAGACTGCCCCCTTATTTCAGTTCATCTGACAGACTTGCATTTTAGCCAATCAGTGCTCACTCCTCGGTAAATTCACGTGCGTGAGTGCAATGTTATCTATATGAAACACATGAACTAATGCCCTCTAGTGGTGAAAATATGTCAATGCTTTCAGATTAGAGGCGACCTTCAAGGTCTTAGAAATTAGCATATGAACCTCCTAGGTTTAGCTTTTAACTAAGGATACCCAGAAAACAAAGTAAAACTGGTGATAAAGTAAATTGGAAAGTTGTTTAAACTTACATGTCCTATCTGAATCATGAAAGTATTTTTTGGACTTGACTGTCCCTTTAAATAAATGGAGTTTGCACTGCTAACAGCAGCCATGTTCTTAACATCATTGCTGCACAGGTGACATTTGTGCAGAAATGTGTACAAAACCCTTGGTTTTCTACACATTTGGATTTCAGAATAGTTTAAATTTTAGAGTATTTACATATTTAGGGATAGATTTATCATATTACTGACGAATGGGGCTTGCCTCCTCGCCCCTGTCTGCCCTGGCGTCGCCTCTGGCAGGCAGCAGTTTGCTGTCCGGATTTATCATTGCACACTTGCATTTGTGTGCATCCCCTGCCCACGCACAGCCAATTACGCGCGAGCATGGTCTGATAATCTCCCCTGTTGGAAAAATCAGAGGAGATTGATATCCACCATTTGTTGGGTAACCTATATTTTATCAACCATAGTGATTATGTATACATAAGTGCAAACATGTACAAATATTTTTTACAATGCTGGTAACAAGATTTTTATGCTTACTCTGTCAAGGGACATGAAACACAAAAAAAGTTTTTCATGAATCAGAAGTAAATTAGAAAGTTGTTAAATTATGTTCTATTATCTAATTTGCTTTATTCTCTTGCTATTATTTGTTGAAGAAGCAGCAATGCACTACTGGGCACTAGTTGAATTCAATGGGTGAGCCAGTAACATGAGGCATATATGTGCAGCCACCAATCAGCAGCTCCTGAGCCTACCTTGGTATCCTTTTCAATAAAGGATACCAAGAAAACAAAACAAATTGGATAATAGAAGTATATTGGAAAGTAAATTGAAAGAAAAGAAAATTCGGATTCACAGCCGTTTTTAAGTGATGGTAAATTTTACAAGTGTACAACTAATAGTCTTCAGAAACGTTTGATTTTGGTGCTAGGTTCATTCATAATTTTTTACATTTTGTGCTCCATACGAGAGATATACTTTGATAGTAGATCCTTTTGTTGTTGCTCCACCGCCCGCCCCTCACTCAAGTGCTTATTTTTCCCCTTGCGGCGTCCAATCATGTGGCGTGCCATGCGGCACTTATAGAGAAAAGGAAAGAGATGGCCAGTTGCAGAGCAGCTCATGCAATCGAGTCACTAAATATGGGGGGGGTGGGGGAAACAGAGGAGGCACACGGTTACAGTGCAGATTAAAGTCATGGTTTGTTGTAATTGTGATTATAAAGAAGGGGAAAGAACTCCTTGGTTTGAGTATTCGGCTGAAACGGATTTAGGAGACCGCCTTGGAGATGACCGGTACACCATAACTTTACGTCATAAACACGGTTTCTTTTAAATATTGGTTTTTTTGCATAGGAAAGAAGAATTAATTTAGCAAAACCACACTAAACATTAGTATAGTATTATTGTTTGGCCACAAAATATAATGCTCATTTGAAGTTTGCTTATATGTGTCTGCCATTGTTTTGGCATGTTTAGTCCCTATGGATTAAAGAGCTTTTTTTTGGTATCATTACTAGTAATGTTCCTTGTATATCCAGAAGAGTGCCCAATTCCTTCCTAACCTCTCACCCCAGTACATATTAAATCAAGGGTCAACAAATCTGTCTTAAATATTCCAAAAGGAATATTTAAGAGCTAGACAGTGGTATTTGTAAATGATAGGAGCCAGTGTGTCACAGGGGCCTGGGGAAGTCCCTTACCTGCTTTGCCCCCCACGCCATACTATGGCGGTCCACGCTTCTGGGGTTGGAGTTTTGGCCTTCCTCTGTTGCTAAGAGTATGAGGCCCTTAGACATAATATATGGAAAACAGGGTCTGTACCACCCTCCAAATCCCTCAGAGATAAACCTACGTAGCTACAAAAGGGCAGTGCCTAATGCCAAAATATTGAAATCGCAAAGGGGAGAGAAAGAAAAGAAGCATTATTATGGCGCACTATCACAAAGAAAGATTGTGAAGGAGAGTGATATTATCAATCAGAAAATATGGAAATGGACATGTGAAAAGCTAAAACTTAACCTTTTTTAAATCGATAAAACAAACATAAGGTATGTTAAAATATTAAAAAATATAAACATCACTACCCCTCTTAGAGCCAGTGACCATCAATTATATCGGTAAATAACCCGTAATCACAGAAAACTAGATCAGCACAAAGAGTGGGGGTAACTATCCCCATTGACCAGTGAACTGTGAGTACAAAATATCCCTATCACTGTCTGATTTAGCCAAAAGGCCTAGCTCACACTTTTGCAGTACACCTGATCAATTATTTAGTAAATCTTGGTGTCTCCGTGCTGCATCTACCATAAAAAAAATTGTAGGATTTATATTGCACTTATAAGTATACCATATAAAAGCTCAAGAAGAGGGGCAGCGTGAACGCCTGACGCGTGTTTTGCCACTGCTTTGTGAAAGGCCTCCCTCTGTTGCTGCAAGTATGTGCTAAGAGGGTATCATCACACCTGGCTTCATTTATGGAGTTAGGTAACACTCCACTCCCGCCAGGAAGAGGCCGTCTTTGTAAACAGAAAATACCTATAAAAGTCCAGTGCTCAGTTATTATGAAGCTTTGGCTAAAGTTATGATCGATTCCTGTGGTCCACACGGGCACAAGAGGCCTTTGAAACATTAAAGAGACTTTTCACCAAAGCACCTATGACTCCTCAAAAGAGTTTTCTTCCTGGAAGTAGATGCCTCTAACACTGCCTTAGCAGCCATCCTTTTGCAGCTACATGGAGAAAAGAATGTGTTACATCCTGTGTCATTGTATTCCAGAAAGCTAAACCCAGCAGAACAGAATTGCAATGTGGGTGAGAGAGAGCTGTTGGCTATCTAATATGCCATGGAGGAGTGGTGTCACTTGCTCGAGGGGGCTATGTATCCAGTCACCACCTACACAGATCATCTTAATTTTGAATTTCTCTGCACCTCTAAAAGATGATGTCCCCGACGGTGAAATGGGCCCTGTTCTTCTTTTTTTCATTCCAAGTGACTTGTCATCCAGGCTCTACAAATCAGTAGGCCGACTATTTTTCTTGCATGCATGAAGAATTTTCTACAGACCAAATACCAATAGACAATATCCTGCAACCCAACCACTTTCTTACCTTGCAACTCTCTTTACTAGACCATCTCTGCAAGTTGAAAGTCACTCCTCCACCAACTACACCATCTCTTCAAAAGAAGCTAGATCTATGGTATCATGGCTGGTGAACACAAAATCCCTATAAAAGTCCTGAGCAAGCTCAGTCCAATGCTGGGTTATTTTGAAGCTTTGGCTAAGATTGCCTGGCTATTGTGTTCCAGTTTCTGACCGGCCTACAAGGTCAGTGACACAGTAGCTCCCTGGTTCCTGGTTTTGTTGATCCCTGTATTAAATAAATCTAACTTCTCACTGACGCCTTGAACACCAAGGCTTCTACCGTATGATGTGAAATCACATTAACCTAATCAGGGTTAACATTGTACCAGAGAAAAATAAACCTCATCCCCTTGTATGTGGGAAAAGGCTTTGAAGTTAAACTAAATAAGTGATGGGGATTCTCTCCTCCTTTTTTTTTTTTTTTTTTTTTTTTTTTGTAACACTCTCTACTTCTAGTATTAGGGGATTCCAAAGCATCTACTCCTAATAATAGTACTTGAGGAAAAACCTGAATGTTGGTTTAGCAGCAATAGTCACATAACTTTCTTTTATCGCCACAACTTGTAGGGGATTGGTCTTCTATATACGAGGCATGCAAAATTTGTTAAAATGTAGTACCCATCGTAAAAAAACATATATGCAGAAATATAGGTATTATGTATAGGCAAAGTAGGCCCTTGCTCTACATTTATTTCACACATTGATAGTCCTTTAAAAAGGACTCTAGTCAAATTTAAACTTTTATGATTCACAAAGAACATGCAGTTTTAAGACCCTTTCCAATTTACTTCCATTATCAAATTTTGCACAATCTTTTTATATTCAGACTTTCTGGGGAATAAGATTTTACTGAGCATGTGCACAATCTCACAGGGTATACGTATAATAGTCTGGGATTTGTCTGTCACATGATACAGGGGGTCAGAAAATGGGAGAAAAAAAATCTAGTAAGTGTTATTGCATTGTCTTTTTATTATGTACTTGTTAATTATGTAATTCTACTGCATTGACTGGTCCTTTAACACACTAACAACGTTTAACACATTACCTACATCCAGGTTCGGTCTCTTATCCATATTGTATGTAATCACTATGTGACAGCTCTGTTCAGGGATCTAAATGGGATAGAAGAAAGTGTAGGAACAGAGCTGAATCTGTCTGATGTATGAATGGTAAAATTGATAGTTGCATGTCTTAGAAGGGAAAAGACTGGCATTGGAAGGGTTCACCTGACTAGATTGATTGTAATCTCTCATCCATTGTTTACTGGGTCGCGAACTGTGTGTGTGTGTGTAGTATGAGACTGTGGGGCATATTTATCAAGCTCCGAATGGAGCTTGATGCCCCGCGTTTCTGGCGAGCCTGCAGGTTCGCCAGAAACAGCAGTCACAAAGACCGCTGCTCCATAACCTGTCCGCCTGCTCTGAGAAGGCGGACAGACATCGCCGGAAATCTACCCGATCAAGTACGATCGGGTTGATTGACAACCCCCTGCTGGCGCCTATTGGCCGCGAGTCTTCAGGGGGCGGCGTTGCACCAGCAGCTCTTGTGAGCTGCTGGTGCGATGCTGAATACGGCAAGCGTATTGCTCGCCATATTCAGCGAGGTCTGTCGGACCTGATCCGCACTGTCGGATCATGTCAGACAGACCTTGATAACTTGGGGCCTGTGTGTTTAGTATGAGACTGTGTGTGTGTGTTTTTAGTATGAGAGTGTGTGTGTGTGTTTAGTATGAGACTGTGTGTGTTTAGTATGAGACTGTGTGTGTTTAGTATGAGACTGTGTGTGTGTTTAGTATGAGACTGTGTGTGTGTGTGTTTAGTATGAGACTGTGTGTGTGATTACCTTGTACAACACTTTCAAATTTCACTACAATCCGGTATAAAGTATGCACACATTTTACTCACTTTGCCAAAAATTGCAGCCATCTTGTTGTATATTACTTCAGAAATTTTCAGGCCAAGCATGAAAATAGGGTCACGAAGATGTGTGGTATCATTGCACTGGGCCTTGTGAAAAAAAGTTTGAAGAACCTTGCTCTTATTAAAGCCCTACGGCTGCAAGTTCTCACAAGAACTTGCTTGCCGTCATTTATCAAGCAGCGGTCACCAGACTGCCGCTTCCCTAACCTCTTCGCCACCTCTAATGTGGTGAAATTCAATCTCCTCGGTCTAGTCAGACCGAGGAGATTGACAGCTCCTGCCCACGCGTGATTGGCTGTGCGCGGGCAGGGGGCGGGATTGCACGTGAGCGCAAAATTGCGCTCGTGTGTAATGGCGAATACCTGCGGGTAATTTCGCCCCGCCACAGACGAGCTGAGGCGTACAGGGGCGCGTATATGCGCCCCTGTACGCCTCAGCTTTAATAAATCTAGCCCATAGTATACTTTATCAGACAGAAATACTTGACGTACAAGCTATACCTGTTATGGTTTGTCCGTGCCTTTCTGTGAGTGTGAAATGCGGCACCACTGTCTGAGCAAGGGCAATTGGTGAATGCAAGGGCATGTGACATACAGAAATATACTCAGTTGTAATACATTTTTTTTTTTTTTTTTTTTTTTATTGAGGTTTCAACAGATAAATCACAAGATAAAAAAGAAGTACAGTATACACAATTAGTAAATACAAAGAGTTTCAAGTACTATACAATATCTAGTGTATACAGGCAATCCAAAAACAAGGAAATAAGCATTAGTAAACCACTCTGATGTATAATGGTGATTTGCCAATGTAAATGTGAACCTTCTATTGAGTTCAGGAGGCCACTCTTGGACCTCATACCTTAGTAGTATAAGCCAGTTAGAGAAGGTTACCATGAAATAAGGGAGACCGCTTTTGGGCCCCCAAACAAACCTCTTTTTTTTTTTTTTTTTTTTTTTTTTTTAATAGTTAACATAGGTTATGCACACTTTAAATAGTATGTAAAAAATAACATGGTTATAATATATTTATGCATTTGAAAGATAGCCGACTATCCCCTAACTGAATGTAAACATTAACCATAACTATAAAATAAACACTTTATATGTGGAACAAGACCTATTTAAAAAAAAAAAAAAAAAAACCCTCGTTAGAACTAAGGGAGATGATATGGAGTCTGGGATATGTAGAATACATGGGAGTCTAAATATATAGTATGAGTTGCAAGAGAGTGTATCAATCTTTTAGTGGCAAAGCAGTATCAGACCTTTTAACAACCATTTGAAAATCAGCTAGTGGCTCTACTAATGTTATGCATACACCTCACATTTAAAGATGAAAATTAAAAAAAATTGAGACTAGAGGAGTGCAATAAACGTGGTAACATATAACCATAGCCTAATTATGGACTATGTTGAGTTCAACTTTCCACGGAGTGCATTGGTGGTAGTCATTAAGTGCTAAGTCTATAAACTATGAGGGCCTTAAATGTTGAGTCACTATTATTGGTGGATTGTAGTGAGCTAATTCCTTGCTCAAAAGATTTATGATGCAAGCTAGACATATAGAGCTACCCAGACATGCAAATACGTAGTTGCTTATATATATAAAAAAAGGGGGGGGGGATCCCCAGATGGCGATAAATGTTAATTCGCACCGCCCCGGCCGCAGGCGGTGTCTCTTAAAGACTAAGAAAAAGGCCCAGGGATTCTTGTCTAGGATAACCTTGAAGCAAAATATGTATATTAGTAATGGCTTATGCTAGTGCTGGGACTCTACCTATAGTTCTTCTGGAAGATAAAATATAATTCTAATAAAAGCAAGCCTAGAAATAGCATTCCAGCAAACCCAATGCTACTGATTTTATTATGGTCAGTGTACTAGCCAACATCTCATAGAACCAAATAGAATCAATGTTGACTACACAATATAATCAGCCTATATGTACTAGAGAGGGAGGGATGCTTTACCAATAGATGAGTGGGGTTGTTGCAATATAAAGCATATCAATTATATTACCACATATATTCAGATGATGAGGTACATATTAAGTCTTGAGCAGCCTCTTGATGAGAAATCTGAGTGATTAAACAACAGCTTTCCCCAAAGTAGGTACCTTCATATAGGAACAAGGTGATGGTGAAAGTGCGAATATATTTATGTTGGATACTGGCCTAGGGCCACAAGGAAGGGCTGCACAATAAAATAATACACAAACTCAAAGCACTATTATAAACCCTATACGATAGAGTGTTAGGATCATTCTTACAATTAGCAATTGCCAAACTGTACAGATAAAACATAGAATTGCATACAAACCATCTAAACATCAAACCCCACACCCATCAGACCCCTACTGGTAACCAATTACAGCAGTCCTGTTGGAAATAATAAAAACAGTATAAGCATCTAGCAAACAAATGTTCAGAGGGTAAGATGGAGTTCCCCCGTATTACAAGTTCTATTGTTCTCAGTAGTCTGTAGTTACAGTTTGTAAACAATTATAGGGAAGGGGAATCATGCTGAAAAAAAGTATGTCTACAAACTTGGCAGGTTAATGATAGTTAGATAGGCAGTGGGCTCTATAACACACCCGCTGCAGATTTGTACTTGCGGTCGGTAAGCCTTGTCAACCCACGCCTGTCCTCCTGAGCCGGGTGTTAGCCATGATGAATACACAGCCCATCGGCCGCTGCTGTGCGTGAAATACCGACCCCGGCACATACCACATAGCTAACAGAAGCAACGCCATATGAGGTAAGTGTCTTCTGTCAGGCCACCTTCGACTTCGTGGTCTTGAGGAGATCAGCCCAATAGCAGAGAGTGGCGTCAAAGGCGGCTGGAACCACGAGTAGGATACCGGATCGCTTCTTCCATCCTGAGTGGCTGGAACCGGATTGCTCATGAAGTTTTCTGGCCTTTTCAGTGTTTTCTTCTGGCCCTCTGCTCGACACAGCTGGGACTCTTCAGGTACTGTACATGAGACAGGCACCACATAGTCAGCATCCATGCGATCAATAGCTCCAGCATGGCAGTGCATAGGTAGAATGGGGGATCCTCTTGGCTCCGTAATGTTTTTAACCTCCGGCTCCTCCGCTATAGCTGGTAAAAGCACTAACCTCACAGGCGTGGGACTCTGAAGAGATAACAGTTCGCCATCCGAGATAGTCACTGTGCTCCGATCCTCTTGGATATTTGTCGGTACCAATAAAGATGCGCTCAGAGTGGTAACTTCTGAGGGAGTGTTTGGTAGTTTGCAGGGTGCCTCAGCAAATTCCTCTCGATATCGTAGGAGCAAACAGCTTATTTCGTTTAGGAGGTAGATGGGATCCATAGTAGATATATTTGCCTCAAGGGATAGTCGGCTAGCAATATTCTAGGCATATGTTTTTGCAGTGTGTTTGCGGTATTTCACTGCATAGTAACGACAGGAGTATACCGGCCTCCCGCCGGGGGGTTGTGAGATGATAGGCCGCAATCCTTAAGTCGTTCCGGGACGCTGTGTATGATCTTAGTTCCAAAAATAGTGTTATATAGTGATAGAGCTTTTTTTGCTGTATACCCTTAATCCAAAAGGTATAGGTAATGGAGTGATAAAGAAGGAGTTTTACTCAGTTTGGAACAGAGAGTTAGAGGAGCTGAAGATTTTGCAGCCTGTCATGGCCGCTGACCGGAAGTTCCCCAGTTGTAATACATTTTAAGGGACATGAAAGCCAACCTGTTTCTTTCATGATTCAGATAGGTTATGCAATTTTAAACAACTTTCTAGTTTTACTTTTATTATTACATTTTCTTTTGCAAGATGTACCGAGTCCACGGTTTCATCCTTACTTGTGGGATATTATCCTTCCCAACAGGAAGTGGCAAAGAGAGCACCCACAGCAGAGCTGTCTATATAGCTCCCCCCTTAACTCCACCATTCTCTTTGCCGGCTCTAAGCAGGAAGGGTAAAGTGAAAGAGGTGATAAACTGTTAGTTTTTATTTTCTTCAATCAAGAGTTTGTTATTTTTGTTGAAATCTTTTTATTTATTTTTCGCAGATTTTTTTTTGCAAAAACAATAAGTTATACATGTTTCATCAACAACAACAACAACAACAAGAATAAAACAGAAACATTTTAACAATACAGTCTACAAATTAATTCTTAGAGTTTGTTATTTTTAAATGGTACCGGTGTACAATTTACTCTCAGGCAGGAGATGGATGAAGATTTCTGCCTGGAGGATGATGATCTTAGCATTTGTAACTATGGTCCACTGCTGTTCCCACAGAAGCTGAGGAGTAAAGGAAAACTTCAGTGTGAGGAACGGTTTCTTGCTATACAGCAATGAGGTATGTTCAGTCATTTTTTTTTCTGCAGAGACTGTGTTAACTCAGAAAGGCTGACAGTAACCCCATTAGGGGAAGGGGAAGCAGTAATCCTAGTCTTAGAAGGGGCATTACTAGCTTGCATAAAGGGCTTATCTTATGGGAAAATCAGTTTGAATGATATATAACCAAACGTTTGTGTGTTCTGGGAGTGCTGTTTTTATTACTGGGTACAACTGTATTGAGGGTACACTTGGCTTTTTTGGGGTTTTTATAACCCACATGGCTGGAAAAAACGCTTTGTAGATTTTTCTTAAGGCCTTTGTAACATCGAGTGAGATGGGTGGGGCCTAATTTCGCGCCTCATTTGCCCAGTTGTTTTCTATAGACAGGCAGCAAGCTACAACACCGGAGGGTCCTGGTGAACTTCTGGGGCCTAATCAAACCTTTATCCCCACATTATCAATCCCTAGGGCAGATAGGCGCCACAGCAGAGCTGTGGCAAGGTGCTGACAGGGGTTTTTACCGGTCTTTGGCACTTTGTCAATCCGGTTTTTCTATTTGGGGGTTAATTGTTAAGTTACTTGTTGTGCAATCTTACTATAGCTCAGTGTGTCTACTGCAAAAAATTCGGAAAATTTGAGGTAATTTTAAGTAGTTTTGCAGTTTGTATGTCTTTTTTTCTCTTAAAGGCACAGTACCGTTTTGGAAAATTGTTGTTTTTTCATTAAATAAAGTGTTTTCCAAGCTTGCTTGTCTCATTACTAGCCTGTTCAACATGTCTGACACTGAGGAAACTCATTGCTCAATTTGTTTAGAAGCCATTGTGGAATCCCCTCTTAGAATGTGTCCCACTTGTACTGATATGTCTATAAATTGCAAACAGCATATTTTGACCTATAAGAGTTTGGCGCTGGATGATTCTCAGACAGAAGGAAATCAGGTTTTGCCATCTAGTTCTCCCCAAGTGTCACAACCAGTAACGCCCGCACAAGTGACGCCAAGTACCTCTAGTGCGTCTAATTCTTTCACCTTGCAAGATATGGCCTCAGTTATGAATACTACCCTCACAGAGGTTTTATCTAAACTGCCTGGGTTGCAAGGGAAGTGCAGTAGCTCTGGGTCAAGAACGAATGCTGAGTCTTCTGACGCTTTAGTAGCCGTATCCGATATTCCCTCATAATGTTCAGAGGTAGGGATGAGGGATTTGCTCTCTGAGGGAGAGATTTCTGATTCAAGGGACAGTATACTGTAAAATAGTTTTTCCCTTAATGTGTTTACAATTGCTTTTTTTACCAACTGCAGAGTAAAAAATGTATGAAAATTAGCTTTTTAATGTTTATTTGTGTATATTAAAGCTCTGATTTTGTGTTTTGAAGCCACAGCCTAATAAAATAGGTTGAGCTTGTAGGTATAATCAGATCTCATTACTGTATCACATTGTGCACATATACCTGCTTCTTTATCTTATATCTGTCCTTAAAACAATCACCAATACTTTGAGAGAACAATGGAAAATCAACATTTTATTACCTTATCTCTGCTTTATCACACCAGGAGTGTAATTTCTTCTGCTGGCTGTGTTTACAAAGCTTATCTATAGCTGGTACGCGCGGCCACAAACTTTCAGAATAGGTGGGGATACCACATGCTAAATTAACAATTTCAAATGCCAATATAAGGGTAAAGGAGCTACTTGTAAACAATTTAATACACTCCAGCAGGTAAAGTGGATCATTGGGAACAAATTAAAGGGGAGAAAATTTTTGAGTAAACTGTCCCTTTCAGGAAAAATGTTCCCTCGGACAGATTCAGATATGACGGCATTTAAATTTAAGCTAGAACACCTCCGCTTATTGCTCAGGGAGGTTTTAGCGACTCTGGATGATTGTGACCCTATTGTAGTTCCAGAGAAATTGTGTAAAATGGACAAATATTTAGAGGTTCCTATGTACACTGATGTTTTTCAGGTTCCTAAGAGGATTTCGGACATTGTTGCTAAGGAGTGGGATAGACCAGGTATTCTGTTCGCTCCCCCTCCTGTTTTTAAGAAGATGTTTCCCATATCGGACACCATGCGGGACTCATGGTAGACGGTCCCTAAGGTGGAGGGAGCTATTTCTACTCTGGCTAAGCGTACAACTATACCTATTGAGGACAGTTGTGCTTTCAAAGATCCTATGGATAAAAAATTAGAGGGTCTCCTAAAGAAAATTTTTGTTCATCAGGGTTTTCTTCTCCAGCCTATAGCGTGCATTGTTCCTGTAACCACTGCAGCTGCCTTTTGGTTTGAGGCTCTGGAAGAGGCTCTTCAGGTGGAGACCCCACTAGATGATATTCTGGACAGAATTAGGGCTCTTAAGCTGGCTAATTCTTTCATTACAGACGCCGCTTTTCATCTAGCTAAATTAGCGGCAAAGAATTCAGGCGTAGAGCGTTATGGCTTAAGTCCTGGTCGGCTTATGTGTCATCAAAATCTAAGCTTTTGACTATCCCTTTCAAAGGTAAGAACCTATTCGGGCCTGAACTGAAAGAGATCATTTCAGATATCACTGGAGGGAAGGGTCATGCCCTCCCTCAGGATAAGTCGAGGACCAAACAATCATTTTCGTTCCTTTCGAAACTTCAAGGGTGGTCCCGCTTCCTCTTCCCCTGCTGCAAGAGGGGAACTTTGCTCAATCCAGGCCAGTCTGGAGACCTAACCAGGCTTGGAACAAGGGTAAACAGGCCAAGAAGCCTGCTGCTGCCACTAAGACAGCATGAAGGGGTAGCCCCCGATCCGGGATCTAGTAGGGGGCAGACTCTCTCTCTTTGCTCAGGCCTGGGCAAGAGACGTTCAGGACTCCTGGGCTGTAGAAATTGTAACCCAGGGGTATCTTCTATATTTCAAAGATTCTCCTCCAAGGGGGAGATTCCATCTTTCTCAATTGTCTGTAAACCAGACAAAAAGAGAGGCATTCTTACGCTGTGTAGAAGACCTTTTTACCATGGGAGTGATCTGCCCAGTTCCAAAAGCAGAACAGGGGCAAGGGTTCTACTCCAATCTGTTTGTGGTTCCCAAAAAAGAGGGAACCTTCAGACCAATTCTAGATCTCAAGATCCTAAATCAATTCCTAAGAGTCCCATCCTTCAAGATGGAGACCATTCTGACTATTTTACCAATGATCCAGGAGGGTCAATATATGACCACCGTGGACTTAAAGGATGAGTATCTACACATTCCTATCCACAAAGATCATCACCAATTCCTCAGGTTTGCCTTTCTGGACAAGTATTACCAGTTTGTGACTAATCCCTTCGGGTTGGCCATGGCGCCAAGAATCTTCACAAAGGTGCTAGGGTCCCTTCTGGCGGTCCTGAGGCCATGGGGCATAGCAGAGGCGGTCCTGAGGCCTTTTCTAGACGTCATCTTAATTCAGGCGTTGACTTTCCAACTAGCCAAGTCTCACACGGACTTAGTGTTGGCCTTTCTAAGATCTCACAGGTGGAAGGTGAACGTAAAGAAGAGTTCTCTTTCCCCTCTCACAAGAGTTTCATTTCTAGGGACTCTGATAGACTCGGTGGACATGAAAATATTTCTGACGGAGGTCAGGAAATCAAAGATTTTGACCACCTGCCGAGCTCTTCATTCCATTCCTCGGCCGTCAGTGGCTCAGTGTATGGAGGTAATCGGACTTATGGTAGCAGCAATGGACGTAGTTCCATGTGCTCGCTTACATCTCAGAACACTGTAACTATCCATGCTCAGACAGTGGAATGGGGATTATGCAGATTTATCTCCTCGGACAAACCTGGATCAAGAGACCAGAGACTCTCTTCTTTGGGGGTTGTCACAGGATCACCTTTCCCGGGAATGTGTTTCCACAGGCCAGCGTGGGTTATAGTGGGCTGGGTAGCAGTCTGGAATTCCCTGAAAGCACTGGATTTGTGGACTCAGGAGGAGGCCCTCCTACCGATAAATATTCTGGAATTAAGAGTGATATTCAATGCTCTTCAGGCGTGGCCTCAGCTGGCCTCGGCCAGATTCATCAGATTTCTGTCGGACAACATCACGACTGTGGCTTATATCAATCATCAGGGGGGAACAAGGAGTTCCTTAGCGATAATAGAAGTTTCCAGGATAATCCGATGGGTAGAGACTCGCTCTTGCCATCTGTCAGCGATCTATATCCCAGGGGTAGAGAACTGGGAGGCAGATTTTCTAAGTCGTCAGACTTTTCATCCGGGGGAGTGGGAACTCCATCCAGAGGTGTTTGCTCAACTGGTTCAGCTATGGGGCACACCCGAATTGGATTTGGTGGCGTCTCGTCAGAATGCCAAACTTCCTCGTTACGGATCCAGGTCAAGGGATCCTCAGGCAGTACTGATAGATGCTCTAGCAGTACCCTGGTCGTTCAACCTGGCTTATGTGTTTCCTCCTTTCCCTCTCCTTCCGCGTCTGATTGCCAGAATCAAACAGGAGAGAGCTTTGGTGATTTTGATAGCGCCTGCGTGGCCACGCAGGACTTGGTATGCAGACCTGGTGGACATGTCATCCCTGCCAGCGTGGACTCTGCCACTGAGACGGGACCTTTTTATTCAAGGTCCATTCTAGCATCCAAATCTAATTTCTCTGCAACTGACTGCTTGGAGATTGAACGCTTGATTATATCAAAGCAGGGTTTCTCTGAGTCGGTCATAGATGAGGGTTTCTCGAAAGCCTGTCACCAGGTTCGTGCCTTGAAGTTTTATTTGCAGGCAACCAAAGATTTTCGTCAGACATCTTCTTTGTTTGTTGTCTATTCTGGAAAGCGTAGGGGTCAAAAGGCTACGGCTACCTCTTTCCTTTTGGCTGAAAAGCATCATCCGTTTGGCTTATGAGACTGCTGGACAGCAGCCTCCTGAAAGAATTACAGCTCACTCTACTAGAGCAGTAGTTTCCACATGGGCTTTTAAAAATGATGCTTCTGTTGAACAGATTTGTAAGGCTGGGACTTGGTCTTCGCTTCATACCTTTTCTAAATGTTACAAATTTGATACTTTTGCTTTTTTCGGAGGCTATTTTTGGGAGAGAGGTTTTGCCAGCAGTGGTGCCTTCCGTTTAGGTTCCTGTCTTGTCCCTCCCTTTATCCGTGTCTTAAAGCTTTGGTATTGGTATCCCACAAGTAAGGATGAAACCGTGGACTCGGTACATCTTGCAAAAGAAAATAAAATTTTATGCTTACCTGATAAATGTCTTTCTTTTGCGATGTACCGAGTCCACGGCCCGCCCTGTCTATTCAAGGCAGGTAGTTTTTTTTATTTTTTTATTAAAAACTTCAGTCACCTCTGCATCTTATAGTTTCTCCTTTTTCTTCCTTGGCCTTCGGTCGAATGACTGGGGGGGTGGAGTTAAGGAGGGAGCTATATAGATGGCTCTGCTGTGGGTGCTCTCTTTGCCACTTCCTGTTGGGAAGGATAATATCCCACAAGTAAGGATGAAATCGTGGACTCGGTACATCGCAAAATAAATAAATTCTTCTTGTTGGGAAGGATAATATCCCACAAGTAAGGATGAAATCGTGGACTTGGTACATCGCAAAATAAAGAAATTTATCAGCTAAGCATAAATTTTGTTTTCTTTCTTCTCGTGGTATCCTTTGTTGAAAATAAGGACGTTCCCTCAGGAGTGTGCACATATTTGAAGCACTATATGGCAGCAGTTTTGCAAGATGGCAAATTATTTCCTATAATGTAGTGCTCCAGACACCTACCTAGGTATCTCTTCAACAAAGATTCCAGTTGGAGCAAAGCAAATTTGAAAAATAGAAGTAAAATGGAAACCTTTTTAAAAAATAGTTTTCTCTATCTGAATAACAAAATATTGTGATTTCAAACCCTTTTAAAGGGAACTTTTTTTTTTTCCCTTGGCATTTAGTATTGATTATGTTCCTGTATACCATTTGCTTAAAGTTAATGTAAATTT
Source organism: Bombina bombina (assembly GCF_027579735.1). NCBI lineage: Eukaryota > Metazoa > Chordata > Amphibia > Anura > Bombinatoridae > Bombina > Bombina bombina. Next base: position 112,777,366 of record NC_069505.1, on the reverse strand, counting down.
TGATGAACCAGTGCCTGGTTTTTAGTAATCCTATTAACCCCTTGATGACCAAGGACGTGCAGGGTACGTCCTCTAAAAAAAGACCGTTAACGCCTGAGGATGTACCCTGCACGTCCTCGGTCTGGAAAGCAACTGGAAGCGATCCTGCTCGCTTCCAGCCGCTTTACGGTTATTGCAGTGATGCCTCGATGTCGACGCATCCTGCAATAACCCTGCATGGCCATCCGATGCAGAGAGAGCCGTTATCGTTTGGTGGGTGGGCGGTCATCGATGGGCCGTGTGATGTGGAGGGGGGCGGGACCGACGGGGGCGTGCAACAACACGCGTGCGTGCACGGGGGCGGCAGGCGTGCACGGCGCGGGAGCAGGTGGGAACCGCTACACTACAGAAAAATTTGATGTTAATAAATGGGAGAAAAGGGGGGATTTTCTATTTAAAAACAATCTAAGGGATCTGGGAGGGGTGGGAGGAAGCTACACTACAGAAAAGGGCAAAAAAAATAAAAAAAAAAGCATATTTTTTTTCTAAACTGGGTACTGGCAGACAGCTGCCAGTATTCAAGATGGCGCCCATTAAGGTAGAGGGGGAGGGTTAGAGAGCTGTTTGGTGGGGGATCAGTGAGGTTGGGGGCTAAGGGGGATCCTACACAGCAGCATATGTAAATATGCTTAAACACACACAAACCCCCCCCCCCATATACCTTTTTATTTTAGTACTGGCAGACTTTCTGCCAGTACTTAAGATGGTGGGGACAATTGTGGGGTGGGGGAGGGAAGAGAGCTGTTTGGGAGGGATCAGGGGTCTGATGTTTCAGGTGGGAGGCTGATCTCTACACTAAAGCTAAAATTAACCCTGCAAGCTCCCTACAAGCTACCTAATTAACCCCTTCACCGCTAGACATAATACACGTGTGATGCGCAGCGTCATTTAGCGGCCTTCTAATTACCAAAAAGCATTGCAAAAGCCATATATGTCTGCTATTTCTGAATAAAGGGGATCCCAGAGAAGCATTTACAACCATTCGTGCCATAATTGCACAAGCTGTTTGTAAATTTCAGTGAGAAACCGAAAGTTTGTGAAAAAGTGAACGATTTTTTGTATTTGATTGCATTTAGCGGTGAAATGGTGGCATGAAATATACAAAAATGGGACTAGATCAATACTTTGGGATGTCTCCTAAACATATATATATCTATCTAATCTAATCTATATATATATATATCAAGGGATATTCAGGGATTCCTGAAAGATATCAGTGTTACAATGTAACTATCGCTAATTTTGAAAAAAAGTGGTTTGGAAATAGCAAAGTGCTACTTGTATTTATGGCCCTATAACTTGCAAAACAAGCAACGAACATGTAAACATTGGGTATTTCTAAACTCAGGACAAAATTTAGAAACTATTTAGCATGGGTGTTTTTTGGTGGTTGTAGATGTGTAACAGATTTTGGGGGTCAAAGTTAGAAAAAGTGTGGGTTTTTATTTCCATTTTTTTCCTCATATTTTATAAAAAAAATTTATAGTAAATTATAAGATATGATGAAAATAATGGTATCTTTAGAAAGTCCATTTAATGGCGAGGAAAAACGGTATATAATGTGGATACAGTAAATGAGTAAGAGAAAAATTACAGCTAAACACAAACACCGCAAAAATGTAAAAATAGCCTTGGTCCCAAACAGACAGAAAATGGGAAAAGTGCTGTGGTCATTAAGGGGTTAAAAACAGGGACACTTTAGTTGATTAAACATTACATTTCACTGGTTTTGTTAAAATACTTACCTTTTCTTTGTGAAAGCCGCTTCAGCGCTTCCCCTGCCCGCCGCAAGCCTCTTCCTACGTCAGAAATGACGATCCCGGCCTTCCTCCAATCACGGCGTTGCTTTAGGCAATGGTTCCCCCAGGGGGAAGCAGTGATTGGAGGATGCTGGAATCGTCATTGCTGACATATGAAGAGGCTTGCGGCGCGCTGGAGCGGCTTGCAAGAAGAAAAGGTAAGTATTTTAACAAAACTAGTGAAATGTAAAGTTTGATTAATGAAAGTGCACCTGTTTTTAATAGTGTTTTAAAAAAAACGGGCACTCATTCCGCAAACTTTACATTCACTTTAACAATACTCAACTGTAATGTGTACATTGTTTCTAATCAATGACATATTCAAGCAAAGAAATCAAACCTGTGTACTTCATTCCCTATAATACATACGGGAGTCTAGTGCAGTGTGTTATGACATTGTGTAACTCGACTGCTAATGCTCTTGATTTGTGAAATTACATTTCTCTACCACTATCCGAGTTAACTGAACCAAACACATTTTAAATGGATTCCAAACACCTAACATATACAATATTGTATTTATGACCCCATTGAATTCTTAAAGGGATATTAATAATAAAAAAAAGTGTGTCATTTTTATTTTGTATAGTGCTGTCTTTTTGAACAGCACTTATTTTAGTTTGTACAAATACTTAGATATTAAGTGTATTTTATCATGAAGAACACGTTGGGAATTGTACATCTGTCCCAAACAGCGTACAATTTTTTTTTTTTTTTTTAAACTTTATTTATAACAAAGACAAAGAAATTTGTTACATTGACGGTTAGCAAATAAGAGCAAATACAGGTGTCATAATAATTATAAAGCATACATACATAGTTAAATAAGAACAGTGTAAGCCAGAATAAGAATTCTAAAGTGTCCGTGCATAAATACAAATCTTACAAACTTGTTAGAACAAGCATTCATATATCGGTTAAAAAGTGCATAATGTAACCGTGTAAACTTTTATCAAATCACTAATCTTTCTTTATCTTAGCTGCATTTTTATCTTTTCGCCCCCCCCCCCACCCCTCACCCCCCCAACAACGAAAACATCAACAAAAAAAAAAAAAAAAAAAAAAAAAGGGCCTATCCTCTCTTCCCAGCCCCCACCTCCCCCCGACCCCTCACTCGGTGTCCTCTAGCCATTCACCCGGAAAATGGCCCGCCAAGATATTCATCTGTATAAATTCCGCGTTTCTGATTGGTTTAATTAACTTTTTTTGATGTATTAGGGGCAAAGATCTTACAAATACCTCCCATTTTTTAAAAAATACTGCTAAATATTTGTCTTGTGGATATGGTATGTTAATCTGTTCTATTATGAATTGATCCGTCAAAGCCCTTTTAAATTGGGCCATTGTAGGTGCAGTAGATGCTTTCCATGTTTTAAAGATAAGGTTACGTGCTGCTAATATAATAGTATTTATTAGGTTATAATTCTTAGGTATACCCTGGAATTTTACCAAGAAAAAAATCTCAATCGGAGATATTTTATAGTCCAATTTCAAAATTACCATCATCCAAAATATGATTTTCCCCCAGTATTGGCGAACCAGTGGGCAGCTCCATAAACAATGGAATAAGTCAGCTCCTATGGCTGAACATCTAGGGCAGAGAACCTTAGATTTGTACCATTTAGAGAGGACAGCAGGTGTAAGGTATCTCTGTAACCCAACTTTCATCTGTGACTCCCTCCATGATGTCGGGACCCAACTCTGTTGGACTATTTTAAAACTCCCCACAATAGTCTGCTCGTCTATATCCGGAAATAGGGTAGCCCATCTATCAATCATCTCATTTACTTGTAAGTTTGACGCTTTCTGGTTTAACAGTAGATACAAAGGAGAGATTGCATATATTCCTGCTGCATAGATAGAGATCCTTGTCTGCAGCTCACCTAGTGACCAATTATTTCCGTATTTTGTGAGAAGCTCCTGGAGAAAATGTCTAACTTGGAGATAGGCATAGAATTGACGCGTACCTATATCAAACCGAGTTGCAATTTTCTGAAATAATAATGGAAATCCTCCTGCATCTCGTTATTGCCACAAAGTTTGGAGACCTTTTGCCTCCCAATCTTTGAATATCTGGTTGGAAATGCCAGGACTAAACTCTGGGTTACCCACCATGGGTAAATATTGTGAAACATAGGGAGAGTTACCCAGTTCTGTACATAGCCTTTGCCAAGCCATAATAACATTCTTAAAAGTGCCTAGATGAAATATGTTGGATGGGATTGAGGTGAGTGGACAGTGTAAAAGAGCTTTCACCTGGAAGGGAGCCACAACCTGTGATTCCCAAGTACACAAAGTAATTTGCTCCTTCCCAGTTAACCAATCTATTGCAAATCTAGCTATAATAACCAGATTATATGTCTGGATATTAGGAAGTGCCAGACCCGCTGCTATCTTGGAGTTCATGAGCCTATGAGAGGCAATCCGCGGTCTCTTGCCATTCCATAAGAATTTGGAACAAGCCTTATTGTATATAGTAATATCTTTTTTTATGCAAGAACCATGGGATATTTTGTAAGATGTAGAGAAGCTTTGGGAAGATAACTGATTTAATCAGAGTCACCCGTGCAGTTAATGAAATCGGTAACCTGGCCCATTCCTCCAGCTCCCTTTTACAGGAGTCCATCACCATCTTATGATTTAAGCTATACCATTCTTCCGGATTTCTGGATAGTCTTAAGCCAAGATATGTAATCTGGAGGACCTCTCGAAAGGGATGGTTCACCTGCGGTGAGGGGTTTTTGTATATCCACATTAATTCCGACTTAGAAGTATTGATCTTGAACCCTGAGATTTCACCAAACTCTTAAGTAATACTCTGTAAAACGGGTAATGACACTTTAAGGTTAGATAGAAATAGAAAAAGATCATCCGCGTAGAGGAGAAGAACCATCTTCTCACCTGCAAATGAAACCCCATTAAGCTCTTGGCGTAATCGTATAGCCAGAGGTTCTACGCTAAGATTAAACAAGAAGGGGGAGAGTGGGCAACCTTGTCTAGTCCCTCTGAATAGGTTAAATCAATTAGTAGATGTATTATTAATAATTACCGCGGAAGAGGGAGTACTATAGATTAAACGTATATAGTTATTAAAAGAACCCGAAAACCCAAATTGATCTAACGCACCAAACAGATGGTCCCAACTAACCCTATCGAAAGCCTTTTCCGCGTCGACCGTTAAAATAGCCTTATCTATACTTCCGTGAGACTCCATAGCCTTGTATTTATTCCAGAAGGATTCCATCAGGATTAACAATTTCCTCATGTTCCTTACCGGCTTACGTCCAGGCATAAAACCAGATTGATTCTCATGGACTAAATCGCCCATGTGAGGTTTCAATCGTGAGGCTACAATAGACGCGAGCAGCTTATAGTCGGTATTTAAGACCGAGATAGGTCTGTAGGAGCTTGGTAACTCGGGATCTTTCCCCTTTTTTAATATCAGAGAGATATTTGCAGTTGAGAAGGAGGCAGAGCACCTTGTATTCTCAGAGAAGTAAAGATTAAATAACTTAGTAAGTATAGGTAACACCTGAGGTTGTAGAATTCTGTAATATTCGATGGGAAGGGCATCTGGACCAGGTGCTTTATTAAGTTTTGCATTTTTAATTGCCCATAATATTTATTCTTCAGTAATGGGCATATTAATGCTATCCCTAGCTTCTATGGATAAACGCGGTACTTTAATCTTTCCCCAAAAGGCCTCTTTCTTATCTGGATTAGGAGGGTCTTGTTTATATAAATCCTGGAAGAAGTCAAAGAACACTTTTTCTATATCTGTGTGCCTCGTAAATCTCGTGGATCCTTGTTTGATAGCAGCAATTGCGTGTCTAGCTGAAGGTTTAATTAGCTTCGCTAGGATCTACCTAGCTGATCTACCTGTGAACCCCCCATATCTGCCTTTCATTCTAAGTTCTTCCTGGGCACTGGTCTGTTTTATGTGTGTATCCCGCAGTGTCTTAGCTGCAATATATTCCTCCCAACATTCTCTAGTATGCCTGGTAATATAGGCTCTATATGTGTTCTTGACCCGATTGGCTAATTGTCTAGCCAATAAACTGCGTTTTTTTGTCCAATAGAGTGTGTAGGATTTAATCTCTCCGCGTAGTACGGCCTTAGAGGCCTCCCAGAATGTCTCGATCTTGTCTATGTAATTACCGTTATTCTTAAGGTATTCTGTCCATTTCAGACGTAAATGGTTCTGGAATTTGATATTACTACTTAAATATCTGGGAAAAGAAATATAATTCTTACCAGGCCGACTATGTCCAATAGTAAGATTTAATGCTATCACAGCATGATCAGAAATAGTTATGTCTTCAATTCTAGTGGCCCAATTCCTAGCAAGCATTGATTCTGATATCAGAAAGTAGTCAAGCCGAGAGAAGGAGCGTTGAACCTGAGATACACACGTAAATGTGCGAGCATCTGGGTTCTGCACTCGCCATAAATCGACCATACCCAGGTGTGAGCATAACTTCTGAAAGATCCGGACTTTTCTGCTGTTTAGCGCCCTCCTATTAGAATTATCCAAAAAGGGGTCTGCAACCAGGTTAAAATCTCCTGCGATAATTAAATTGAGCCCTATAAATCTATGTAATTTAACGGAAAGAGCTGACCAAAAATTATGGTCAATTTGATTAGGTCCGTATATGTTACAAAGTATGTATCTAATATTATTGATTTCCAATTCCAGTATTAGAACTCTCCCATCAGGATCGGGTTCAATGTTAACTATTCGGTAGTCTAGTTTTCGATTCAATAGAATTGCGACCCCCCTCTTCCTTGAGGTAAATGGAGCCGCCACAACTTCCCCCACCCATTTAGATTTAAGTTTGGAAATTTCACTAACGTTAAGGTGTAGTTCCTGTAGGAGAACTATGTCGGGGTTAAATTTCCCCAGATGTTTTATTACGGTTTTTCTTTTAATGGGTGAATTAATGCCCCCTATATTCCAAGACAATAGCTTAAGGTTATACGCCATCAACACTTATTTATTTTGACGACCCTGGATGTCAAAGGGGGTACTCCCCATAACCTCCCGCTTAGGGGAACCCAGGGGGCCAGCTCTAACAATGGTACGCAAGGAGGGACAGACAGGGAACGGGGAGAAGCAGGCGGCGGAGAAGAGGAAAGAGAGGAAAAAAAAAAAAAAAAAGGAAACACAACACAACCCCCACATAAACACCCCCCCCCCCACAGGACCTACAAACACCATTTCTGTAACTACCATATACCTGAATTCAGATACCATATTAACCAGCTAACTACCTCTAAGCAACTAGATATTCTAGTTCTATAAACATAAAACCTCTCTTAGAAAATTAGATACGTGTTCATGGGACCCCTGCTTCCCTGCAGAAGGCCTCAGCCTCCATAACATTGTTGAGTGTATGTGTGTTACCATCTTTCTGCACAATTAACTTTGCAGGGTAAATTAATCTGATATTGTAATTTTCTTTCTGTAGTCTCCCATAAAAAAAAGACATATCTCTTCTCTTGGTAAGTGTTTCCGAAGAGAAGTCCTGAAACAATAGTAACTTATGAGGGCCTATGGAAAGAGGACTACATTTCCTGTAATGTTTGAGGAATAGTAATTTTGTCTTGAAAGTTCACAAATTTAAAAATTACTGGTCTGGGTCTCAGGACCTCTCTAGATTCACGTTGTTGGCCTATCCTATGTACCCTTTCTATCATAAAGGGAGCAGCAGGAGCTGGGATCTGCAGAGCTTGTGGTAATGTAATGGTGACAAAATTCATTAGGTCTTGGAACTCCGGGGACTCGGGCAGACCAATCACTTTAAGATTATTACGTCTCGATCGATCCTCGAGATCCTCAATCTTAGCTTGCAGAGAAGTGATAATTTTACTATGAGTATCCACTGTAGGATCAGCAACATTAAATCTGTCTTCCAGGTCTGAGATCCGGTTCTCAATTTCATCTAATCTAGATGAAAACTGTCTGACCTCCAAGGTGAGGTTTGATATCTCATTTTTGATCTCCTGTTTGATCATATCAAACTGAGGTGTCAGAATTTTAGCCACTTCCGCTGCAAATTCTATCATATTGTTAGGGGAGGGAATGGAAGCGCTTTTTTCAAAGGGGGAAACAATGCTAGTATCCAAATTCCTGCTGCACCCTTTTTTTTCTCTTGTTTTAGGAGCCATATTGGAGGGAGAGCTCCTTTGCTGCATATATTTGTCCATGGACAGGGACTAACTGATATGTGTCTGTATCGTGACAGATGTTAACTATATATCTTAGAGCAAAAAAAAAAAAAAAAAAAAAACACCAATAGTTCTCTGACAAACTATCTCCAAATAGTATACTTTATATAGGGCCTCCTATATTCTACAGAAGATTTAATTGTGTACAGAGAGAAAGAGTGTTAACTTTCTTAATTTATTGAAACAATTTATACTCCCAAAGTGATAGTGTTTTAACCCCAAGTATCCCTTCTAGTAGTTAGATCAAACTTTACCTTTATCTAAAGTGTAAAAAAAAAAAAAGAAATTTTTTTAAAAAGTTATTCCTTACTTCAAAATAGTTTCTAATGTGTTTTGTAACGTGAGGTTAATACTAGTAACAGTGCTTTTGAATAGATAATTATAAATGAATAAATATAGGTAGAGATAAATAATTTCTTAACATACAGCAACCCAGTAAAGAATTATCCAGATAGCTTGTGCATATAAACCTACCAAGATAGATAACTGTTGGCTTAATTAATAGTGCTAGTGTTTGAAATATTGTAATTCAATACTATAAACAAAAAAACAAAAACAAAAAAAAAAGAAGAAAAAAAGAAAAACAGCACCTGATATCTTAATATTTAGCACAACATATATGGCATAGTATCTTATGTTCCAGCAGAAATATTATTTTATGTCAGGTGTCCATTCTATTCCTTAAATTCCTTGGACCACAATTTCATCTAAAGTGAGAAGAGGGCTATTACTTGCTTCAAAACCCTTTCTATCGTGTGTAGGGTTAAAGCTAGTAGCACAAAACTTTTAAATAGATAGATGTGAATAGATGGGTATATATATAGGTAGACAACTTCTTATCCTATCCTAAAGCAACATAGTAAAAATTACCCAAAATAACTTGTGTATGTGGATCTACAGTAATGGACAGTTATACCCTTAGTTAGATAGACATAGGGTTTAAAATCCTATAGTTCAATACTATTGATTTAAGGAAAACTTATATCCAAAGCAGTTAGTATTTTATCTTAACCACATCAATATGACATAATACCTATCTATATTACTTAAAGGGACATGACACCCACATTTTTTCTTTCATGATTTAGAAAGAGTATACATTTTTAAACATCTTTCTAATTTACTTCTTTTATCTAATTTTTGTTATTCTCTTGATATTCTTTGCTGAAAAGCATATCTAGATATGCTCAGTAGCTGCTGATTGGTTGCTGCACATAGAAGCCTCATGTGATTGGCTCACGCATGTGCATTGCTTTTTCTTCAAATAAGGATATCTAAAAAATGAAGCAAAATAAATAATAGAAGTAAATTGTAATGTTGTTTAAATTTGTATCTTCTATCTGAATCATGAAAGAAAGATTTTGGGTTTAGTGGCCCTTTAACTAGGGTGTATAGAACTCAGCCTTGGCAATCTCTTACAGGTGCTAAATGCCAGGAAGAAATTTCTGCATAATCTAGCCGCTATGCTTAATTACCAAGAGATCTTCTGCAGTTGTTGTACCCTCTTAATCTAACATTCAGAGGTGCCAGAATCTCAATAATAAAGCCTGGAAAGGAAAAAGGCCTTATAACAGTATAGCATACACCCAATAGGTTATAAGCAAAACTGAGGGTAATAATTTCCCCATATTAAGTCCTCAGGTTAAATTTATTGAGACCACATAATAAGTCCCACTATTATCTTCACTGCCGCCGCAGCCAATTGCCCAGTCAGCATAAGTTATTACTTCGGTCAATGCATCTGCCAGGGGGCCAATGCGTTGTATATTATGTCCAGCAAAAAATACTTAAGCAGTCTGTGCAACTACGATACAGAGTCAAGGTACTTTGCTCCCCTGCAGGACACCATTAAACAAATCAGGATACGATACCTCGCTGCAGGTGTCTAACCTTTCACCGGGAGCCTTGTCTCTTCAATCTTCCCTGCTTACGTTTCACTGAGGGAGACCGCGGTTGCGGCCAGGGTAGGGAGTCGGTTGTGCAGTGGATAAGCCCGCCCACATCAGGGAGAGCGACAATTCAATCGGTCACACCGACCCCTCTTCACCATTTGTAGCGGGCCGCAGAACAGGAGAGCTTGGACAGGCAGCGGTCAGGACCGGTATACGGCAACACCCCCGTCGTCTCACGCAGGGGGAGGAGAGATCCTCTTGGCCGTTTGCCCAACCAGGGGGCTCGGACTTTCCGTGATGATCTCACAGCTGTCTTCGATCCACTCTCTAACCAGGGAGAGGGACTCTGTCACTTCCGATACTGGAACTTCAGGTGGGCTCACACAACTCAGGTCTTTCAACGAACGGGCTAAAACCCGCTAGGGGACAGTGGGAGCCGCTGCCAGAGCAATCACAAGTCTCAGCCAGGTGAGTAAGCTCTCCCTCCCTGAGATAACTCAGCGTGTAGATAGTTTTTCCAGGGGTCTGCACCTGTATGAGCAAGTCCCGTAACAGTTAGGGTTTTAAACACAGATGCAGTAGGTAAGGGAACTAGTAATCGTCGACGTGAAGTCCTGGGCATAATAAGAGGGCTTTATCTAAAGGAGTTTTATTCCAGTGCTTAGAAGCCCCTGTAGAAATGGTGTGCACCAGCCACCGTGCATATCTAGGCTGCAACTTTAACTTCCCATGCTGGATCGAAATCCTTACTCCCAAGCCTGTGCATGGCCAAGGGAAACAAAGCATATGTTGGTGATGTCTTTAGGCCTCTCTCAAGGCACGGAGCTTCACAACACCTGCAGATACCTGCATGCCCCGCCTCCAACAGGAAGTCCAAACAGCGTACAATTTAATGATTAAAACCTTTTATAGCATTGGAGAAAGTCTGAATGTGAAGACCGATGTATGTTAGAGTTAAAGGAAAAAATATATTTTTAAGATCTGTAAATTGTGACCTAAGGCCATCACCTGCAATTAGATTGGTTGACAAATCTGTTTAAAATCAGGAGCTGGTAAGAATATTTAGGAGCCAGGCATTGGTATTTGTTTATACATATATGGAGAACAGCTCAAAAAGTTAGGAGCCCAGGGTAAAATTCTAGGAGCCAGTGGCTCCTTGGTGACTATTTGCATGAGCACAGTCCATTATTTTAACTGCCTGTCCAGTAGAATATATGTACAGGATTGGACACTTAAAGTGAATGTAAATTTTGATGCTAAAAATCCTATTAAAAACCAGGGGCACTTTAATTCATCAAAATTTACATTTCACTCGTGTTGTGAAAGAATACTTACCTTTTAATCTTGACAGCCGCTCCAGCTTCCTCTGCCCTTCGCAAAGCCTCTTCCTGCCTCTAAAATTAGGAATCCGGCTTCCTCCAATTACGGCGTTGAATCAGACACCGATTCCCCCGGGGGGAAGCCGTGATTGGAGGATGACCGATCCATCATTTCTGACATCAGAAATGGCTTGCGACGACCGGAGGAAGCTGGAGCTGCTGTCAAGTTTAAAAGGTAAAGTATTTTTTCACAACGAGTGAAATGTAAAATTTTATGAATTAAAGTGCCCCTGATTTTAATCGAATTTTTAAAAACCGGGCACTTTAGCATCAAAATTGACATTCACTTTAAAGGGACAGTCTACTCCAGAATTTTGATTGTTTAAAAAGATAGATGATCCCTTTTATTACTCATTCCCCAGTTTTGCATAACCAACACGGTTATGTTAATACACTTTTTACCTCTGTGATTACCTTGTATCTAAGCCGCTGCAGACTGCCCCATGTTTCTGTTCTTTTGACAGACTTGCATTTTTAGCAATTCAGTGCCCTATTATAAGTAACTCCATTGGCATGAGCACATTATCAATATGGCACACATGAACTAATGCCCTCAAGCTGTGAAAAACTGCCAAATGCATTCAGATAAGAGGCGGCTTTCAAGGGCTTAGGAATTAGCATATGAGCCTACCTAGGTTTAGCTTTCAACAAAGAATACAAAGAGAACAAAGGACATGTAATGATAAAAGTAAATTGGAAAGTTGTTTAAAATGACATGCCCTATCTGACAGTGTGTATTGCTTCTGTAAAGACGTAATTTGTGAATATTGGTGCACGGTCCCTCACAGGATATGTGTGTATCCCGCTTAAAAACAATAACTTGAAGCATTTTTGCTTATGTAATTGTTGCAAACATACTTCTATTTCACTTTGAAACGCACCCATGTACATTTCAAATTTGACCTTTCCTATCCTTTTAAAGAGAAAAACTGAAAAGTAAAATTTTAGCACCTATATCTCCTACCCCCGCTTGGAGGATGATTACATCTACTGCTTCTTGTTTATATTGCTTTTTTCTATAAAAAAATGCTGCAGTATTTATATTTTTAGTATAAGTGGTGGTTTCTACAAGCCAAAGTGGTTAAACAAAGGAAAAGGATTTTTTTTTTTTTTAAATAATAATTAAAACTTTCCTGCAGGTAAACTGATCATTGGGGAATACATTAATCCCTTTGTGCCGGGATCAAAGTGTTCACATCGGAACACTTGATGTAAAAATGCTTATCTATGGATGATCACGTGATTTGTCATTTCAAGGTCAGGATCAGACCATGGGGTAGGCTTACCCCCCAGGCTGATTCCAGCCTACATCAAAGGGGTAGGCTACAGGACGCCCATATAAGGTAAAATGTTCCATGCCATCATAACGGTATTAAAGCCTAGTGCTGTAGGGCGGCATGGAACGTCCTAACAGTGTGAAGGGGTTAAAGAGGAGAATATTTTACATTACAATGTCCCTTTACAGACATAGTCTGTTCTACCTTTAGATATCCTGCTAGGGGGGCTTGTGACAAAAGATGAGAAATATATCACTATATGTATCATGCACATGTTTTAGGGAACAACGGACTCTCTGAGACTTGCCGCTAGTTTTCAGAGTTTGAAGTAAGGATTTTGCAGAACAATATATATAAGTAAGAGAGGCCAGAGAATAAGGTACAGATGGAGGGAATGTTTTCAGACAGCGGTAGAGCTGTAGTAACGTACAACAGTACTGAAAGATTTTTAATTTATTGTCCTGGGACTGATGAAGATGGAGCAAATAAGGAAGGTAAGTCTTGCAGCCCTGCTCATGATTATAGGGACATAAAACAGCTGGGTATAACTACAGTAGCATGGTTACAACTCACCATTGTATTGTTTCTCTTGTTAAGTGTATCCAGTCCATGGATCATCCATTACTTGTGGGATATTCTCCTTCCCAACAGGAAGTTGCAAGAGGATCACCCACAGCAGAGCTGCTATATAGCTCCTCCCCTCACTGCCATATCCAGTCATTCTCTTGCAACTCTCAACAAAGATGAAGGTAGTAAGAGGAGAGTGGTGTATTATAGTTAGTTTTTTAACTTCAATCAAAAGTTTATTTTTAAATGGTACCGGAGTGTACTGTTTTATCAAAGGCAGCATTAGAAGAAGAATCTGCCTGTGATTTCTATGATCTTAGCAGAAGTAACTAAGATCCACTGCCGTTCTCACATATTCTGAGGAGTGAGGTAACTTCAGAGGGGGAATGGCGTGCAGGTTTTCCCTGCAATAAGTTATGTGCAGTTAACATATTTCTAGGGATGGAATTTGCTAGAAAAATGCTGCTGATACCGGATTAATGTAAGTTAAGCCTAAATGCAGTGATTTAATAGCGACTGGTATCAGGCTTATTAACAGAGATACATACTCTTATAAAAGTGTAATATAAAACGTTTGCTGGCATGTTAATCGTTTTTATATATGTTTGGTGACAAAACTTATTGGGGCCTAGTTTTTATCCACATGGCTGGCTGAGGGGCCTATTTTAGCGCTTTTCTGCGCAGCTAAAATTACAGACGGAGACACTCAGCTTCCTTCTGCATGATACAGGACATCTCTGAAGGGCTCAAAAGGCTTCAAAAGTCGTGTTTGAGGAGGGTAACAACCACAGTAGACCTGTGGCAGTTGTTGTGACTGTGTTTAAAAACGTTTTTGTCATTTATTATTCCGTTTTTGGTATTAAGGGGTTAATCATCCATTTGCAAGTGGGTGCAATGCTCTGCTAACTTGTTATATACACTGTAAAAATTTCGTTAGTGTAACTGCCTTTTTTCACTGTTATTTCAAATTTTGTCAATTTGTTTCTCTTAAAGGCACAGTAACGTTTTTTTATATTGCTTGTTAACTTGGTTTAAAGTGTTTTCCAAGCTTGCTAGTCTCATTGCTAGTCTGTACAAACATGTCTGACACAGAGGAAACTACTTGTTCATTATGTTTAAAAGCCATGGTGGAGCCCCATAGGAGAATGTGTACTAAATGTATTGATTTCACCTTAAACAGTAAAGATCAGTCTTTATCTATAAAAGAATTGTCACCAGAGGGGTCTGTCGAGGGGGAAGTTATGCCGACTAACTCTCCCCACGTGTCGGACCCTTCGCCTCCCACTCAAGGGACGCACGCTAATATGGCGCCAAGTACATCAGGGACGCCCATAGCGATTACTTTGCAGGACATGGCTGCAATCATGAATAATACCCTGTCAGAGGTATTAGCCAGATTGCCTGAATTGAGAGGCAAGCGCGATGGCTCTGGGGCTAGACGAGATACAGAGCGCGTAGATGCTGTAAGAGCCATGTCTGATACTGCGTCACAATATGCAGAACCTGAGGACGGAGAGCTTCAGTCTGTGGGTGACGTCTCTGAATCGGGGAGACCTGATTCAGAGATTTCTAATTTTAAATTTAAGCTTGCACTAGCAGCGCCTTGGTTCTTCAACCTGGCTTATGTGTTTCCACCGTTTCCTCTGCTCCCTCATCTGATTGCCAAAATCAAACAGGAGAGAGCATCGGTGATATTGATAGCACCTGCGTGGCCACGCAGGACCTGGTATACAGACCTAGTGGACATGTCATCCTTTCCACCATGGACTCTGCCTCTGAGACAAGACCTTCTAATACAAGGTCCTTTCAATCATCCGAATCTACTTTCTCTGAGACTGACTGCATGGAGATTGAACGCTTGATCCTATCAAAGCGTGGCTTCTCCGAGTCAGTAATTGATACCTTAATACAGGCACGAAAGCCTGTCACCAGGAAAATTTACCACAAGATATGGCGTGAATATCTTCATTGGTGTGAATCCAAGAATTACTCATGGAGTAGGGTTAGGATTCCTAGGATATTGTCCTTCCTCCAAGAGGGTTTGGACAAAGGATTATCAGCTAGTTCTTTAAAGGGACAGATTTCTGCTCTGTCTATTCTTTTACACAAGCGTCTGGCAGAAGTTCCAGACGTTCAGGCATTTTGTCAGGCTTTAGTTAGAATTAAGCCTGTGTTTAAACCTGTTGCTCCTCCATGGAGCTTAAACTTGGTTCTTAAAGTTCTTCAAGGGGTTCCGTTTGAACCCCTTCATTCTATTGATATCAAACTTCTATCATGGAAAGTTCTTTTTTTGATGGCTATTTCTTCGGCTCAAAGAGTCTCTGAGTTATCTGCCTTACATTGTGATTCTCCTTATCTGATCTTTCATTCAGATAAAGTAGTTCTGCGTACAAAACCTGGGTTTTTACCTAAGGTAGTTTCTAACAGGAATATCAATCAGGAGATTGTTGTTCCATCATTATGTCCTAATCCTTCTTCAAAGAAGGAACGTATTTTGCATAATCTAGACGTAGTCCGTGCCTTGAAGTTTTACTTACAGGCTACTTAAGATTTTCGTCAAACATCTAACGTATTTGTTGTTTACTCTGGACAGAGGAGAGGACAAAAGGCCTCGGCAATCTCTTTCTTTTTGGCTTCGGAGTATAATCGTGTAGCCTATGAGACTGCTGGACAGCAGCCCCCTGAAAGGATTACAGCTCATTCTACTAGAGCTGTGGCTTCCACCTGGGCCTTTAAAAATGAGGTTTCTGTAGAACAGATTTGCAAGGCTGCGACTTGGTCTTCGCTTCATACCTTTTCCAAATTTTCCAAATTTGATACTTTTGCTTCTTCGGAGGCTGTTTTTGGGAGAAAGGTTCTACAGGCAGTGGTTCCTTCTGTTTTAAGTTCCTGCCTTGTCCCTCCCATCATCCGTGTACTTTAGCTTTGGTATTGGTATCCCACAAGTAATGGATGATCCGTGGACTGGATACACTTAACAAGAGAAAACATAATTTATGCTTACCTGATAAATTTATTTCTCTTGTAGTGTATCCAGTCCACGGCCTACCCTGTCCTTTTAAGGCAGGTCTAAATTTTAATTAAACTACAGTCACCACTGCACCCTATGGTTTCTCCTTTCTCGGCTTGTTTCGGTCGAATGACTGGATATGGCAGTGAGGGGAGGAGCTATATAGCAGCTCTGCTGTGGGTGATCCTCTTGCAACTTCCTGTTGGGAAGGAGAATATCCCACAAGTAATGGATGATCCGTGGACTGGATACACCACAAGAGAAATAAATTTATCAGGTAAGCATAAATTATGTTTTTTTCCTCCTGCACCTGTAGTTCTGTTTAAAGGGACAGTCTACATGAAAATGTTTGTTTAAAGAGATTAGATAATCATTTTATTACCCATTCCCCAGTTTTACATAACCAACACTTTTTTATATTGATATTTTTTTTACCTCTGTGATTACCTTGTATCTATGCCTCTGCAGATCGCCCCCTTATATCAGTTCTTTTGACAGTTTTATTTTAGCTTATCAGTGCTGACTCATAAATAACTCCACTGGTGTGAGCACAATTCTATATACATGGCACACATAAACTAGCACTGTCTAGCTGTTTAAAAAAAAAAACCTGTTAAAATGCACTGAGATAAGAGGCGGCCTTCAAGGGATTAGAAATTAACATATGAGCCTACCTATGTTTAGCTTTCAACAAACAATTCCAAAAGAACAAAGCAAATTTGATTATAAACTTAAATTGGAAAGTTGTTTAAAATCGCATGCCCTATCTGAATCATGAAAGTTTTTAATTTTGGCAAGACTGTCCCTTTTTAAATGATGTTCTCTTGTTTTAACCAAGAACAGAAGCCATTGGTAAAGCTCTGCATCTTTATACTGGGCACCACCATCTTATAACGCATGTATTGTTGCATCCTGTGACGTGCGCTTTCACAGATCAGCTGTATCTTGCACTCTGGGTTAGCTTGCACAATAGAAAATAAAAGTTTTTAGATTCGTTTTTTTTAAAAGTTACATAACAAATATTAAAAGCCCTCAGCCACTGCAAAAACAAGTTGTGAGAATATGTAAACTCCAAGTTCCAGACACCCAGTTTAACACCTTAAAGGGGTACGAAACTCAAATTTTTTCTTTCATGATTCAGAAAGATCATGCAATTTTAAGCAACTTTCTAATTTACTACTATTATCAATTTTTCTTTGTTCTCTTCGGATGCTTTGTTGAATGAGCAGCATTGCACTACTGCTTGCTTACTGAACACATGGATGAGCCAATGACAATCAGTGTGTGTTTGTGTGTATGTATATGTGTGTGTGTGTGTGTATATGTGTATATATATATATATATATATATATATATATATATATATATATATATATATATATATATATATATATATATATAGCAACCAATCAGCAGCTAGACCCTAGGTTCTTTGCTGTTCCTGAGCTTTCCTAGATAAACCATTCAGCAAACGATAACGAGATGGAAGCAAAATAAAAAATAGAAGTAAATTGGAAAGTTGTTTTACAATTGTATTCTCTATATGAATCACGAAAGAAAAATTTTGGGTTTCATGTCCCTTTAAGAACCGGACATTTCAGACTAAAACTTCCCCAAAAGAGCAGAGCATTTTTAGCATTTTTGCCATCACTACATTTAAACAGAAGTAGAGCCTTTTTTATATTTACCTATCAAAACCATATACATTTTTTTTTTTTTTTTATTTTTTTTTAAGTAGACAACCCAAAGTATTGATCTAGGCCCATTTTGGTATATTCCATGCCACCATTTCACGGCCAAATGCGATCAAATAAAAAAAAATAGTTCACTTTTTCACAAACTTTAAGTTTCTCACTGAAATTATTTACAAACAGCTTGTGAAATCATGGCACAAATGGTTGTAAATGCTTCTCTGGGATCCCCTTTGTTAAAAAATAGCAGACATATATATGGCTTTGCCAATGCTTTTTGGTAATTAGAAGGCTGCTAATTGCAGCTGCGCACCACACGTTTATTTTTTCCCAGCACTGAAGGGGTTATTCAGGTAGCTTGTAAGGTTAATTTTAGCTTTAGTGTAGAGATTACCCTCCCACCTGACACTTCCCACCCCCTGATCCCTACCTGACTCTTCTCAAACAGCTCTCTTCCCTCCCTCCACCCACCAATGGTCACCCCCATCTTAAGTACTTTTAATTTTTTCTATTTTCTGCAGTGTAGGATCCCTTCAACTTCCCTGATTCCCTCTCCAAACAGCTCTCTAAACCTCCCCCCTCTACCTATTAGCCGCCATCATAGGTAGTGGCAGCTGTCTGCTAGTACCGAGTTTGCTATAATTTTTATTTATTTAAAAAAAAAAAAAAAATACAACATATTTTTTTCTGTAGTGTAGCTGCCCCCCTTCATTACCCTCCCACATCGCTTTCCCACCCTCTTATCCCCTTTCCGCTATAGGAGTCCCCTCTCCCTCCTTCCCACTCACTGCCTCTGTAAACTTTTTTTTTTTCAGAGCGTAGTGGTCCCACCCGCTGCCGCCCACCCGCCTCCCTCCTAACCCTCCCACACCACCAACTATCGGCACCACTGCTGTCCGATGCAGAGAGGGCCACAGAGTGGCCCTCTCTGCATCGGTGACTCTGTGCTGCCACACTACTTTTAGCAAGATCACGGCAGAGAGAGGCCCAGCTTAACGACCAGCGTCGTACAGGGTACGGCGCTGGTCGATAAAGATGCAGACCTTTACTAACCAGTACTTGGAAAGGGTTAAGAGAAGAGAGTTGCAGGAACAGAGGGATAAACCATAGCATGGTAAGTAGTAACCGTACTACTGTAATTGTACCCAGCTGTTTAATGTCCCTTTAACTGAAGTGGGGTTAAAGGGTAGGCTTGTAGGGGTATAGTATAGGGAGGAAATGATGAGTCAGTGAATACAAATAGCAGTTGTGTTTTTTTGATTAAATGTTGGGGAGACCTGAATAATACAGCTAGAGTACAATGCAACCTCAAGCCAGCAGGTGTGAGTAAAGTGACAATGGCTTTTTCCTGATACAGATTTTAAAGGGACATTAAACACTAAATAAATGCTAGATAGAATGATGCATTCAAAGAAAAGATTAGTCTAATAATAACATGTATATGTATTTATTAAAGTTTAATTAGCTGTTTAAATATTGACAAAATAATTGTAAAGTTTTAGTGTCTATAAAACAATGGGAGCTGCCATGTTGTAACTTAGGTTACCTTATCTGCTGTGGCCAATCAGGGACAGTTATAAATAGGTCACTAGATGATGCAACACATGGCTGTGTGGAATTAACAGTGTTCTGCACTTCCGTTTTTAACAGGAACGGAAATGCTCACAATTTCAGAATGGAATTACAGGAAAGGAGGACTAAATAAATAAAAGTATATTGCAGAAGATGTTTTATATATAGGATTTATTATTTTATAATACCATCTCAAAGTGTTTAATGTCCTTTTAATGGTGGGAATATTAAAGGACCAGTCAACACAGTAGATTTGCATAATCAACAAATGCAAGATAACAAGACAATGCAATAGCACTTAGTCTGAACTTCAAATGAGTAGTAGATTTTTTTTCTGACAATTTTAAAGTTATGTCTTTTTCCACTCCCCTTGTACCATGTGACAGCCATCAGCCAATAACAAATGCATACACGTACCATGTGACAGCCATCAGCCATTCACAAATGCATACACACTTATTCTTGCACATGCTCAGTAGGATCTGGTGACCCAAAAAGTTTAAATATAAAAAGACTGTGCACATTTAGTTAATGGAAGTAATTTGGAAAGTTGTTTAAAATGGCATGCTCTATCTAAATAATGAAAGTTTAATTTTGATTGAGTGTCCCTTTAAGAGGCAATGAGTAAGATCTCACTCAATGTTCTATCTTCACAAGAGAACATTCAGGTGAGATAAGGAATCTGGTGACAATATCTGATGGTAAGGAAATGCCAGAGAACATGAGGGAGCTATAAAGAATGTGGATTACACAAAGGTGATTGACAGTAATGGGCTCAGAAGATTGAAAAGGATTAGCAGGTGTTTAGACTTCACTATAAACAAGTCATTATTAACCTTTTATAAAGTGCACTGTTGGGGGTGCAGAGATAGGACAATAGCCAGGGAGACAGTGTGTCATTTGAGCGTTTCTTAATTATAGGTGTGACTAATGCATTTGTTTAATCATGCTGCCTAATCCAGTGAACCATTTCTTTAGTAGTTTCTCTCTATTTTTGGATTGTGTGTGTGTGTATATATATATATATATATATATATATATATATATATATATATATATATATATATATATATATATATATATATATATATATATATATATATATATATATATATATATACACACACAACTATGTTATATAACCCAGGCAGTATACCTTAACAAACTATCTAAAAAAGGATATTACTTTTCAATGTCCTGTATATTAAACGGTCATAAATATCTCCCAGTTCATAGAGAGTATTCCCTTACCAAACAAATGCTCTATATATTAATACAAATGAAGAGCATTATTCAATCTAGCAGTATGTTACGATACAATATTAACTAAAAGCTGACACATTCAGGGAACATATACCAAACCATTATCAATGGGAAGAAAAATATATATGGGTGGCCCCATAACTCAGGTGGGTATTTAGTCACCTAAACCATATCCATATCCTGTCTATTAAATTTTAACTAGGGGCACAGGGCCACAACATATATACAGCAGTGGCTCTCTCGACTGTAGCTAATTACTTCATGAAGTATGGTATTGAACTTTCCATTTAGAGATGCTTCCCATTTAAAGGACTGATGTTCAGTCCTCCTAGATGAACAGTCCCCAGGGTATAGATCGATTTTGTCTCCAGTTGCAGGAGCTTCTTCTTCCTGTCCCCCCCTCGTCCAAATTGGGGTATGTGGTCAATCAACACAAAGCGTAGATCATTCACTGGTTCATTTCTAAGAAGTGCCTCGCCACTGGTTGGTCCGTCTTCCTTTTTATCCAATGCTGTTCTAATGGTACTCCGAGGGTTAGCCATCCTTTTCTTAATATCATCATCCCTTTTTCCTACTTGGTACTTTCCACAAATACAACTAAGTAGATAAACCACATATTTAGTGCTACAAGTTAGGCGGAATTTGATCCTGTATATGTGATTAGAATGTGGATGGTGAAATGTGGTACTTTGAATCATTGAGTTACAGGTTGTACAGCTAATGCACTTGAAACATACCGGTTTCTGGGTCTGTAACAGTGTTCAGTTGTCTTCTGGTATACATCCTCTGTCTTCGTGGTCTATATGTGTGTCTCTCTTCTGGACTTAACATCCATTTGTATACCTGTTTCTCTCTGTAGTCTTCCACTACTTGTTTCAGTTTTTTATGTATATATGTTGTGGCCCTATGCCCCCCAAGGTGCCCCTAGTTAATATTTAATAGACAGGATATAGATACGGTTTAGGTGACTAAAGACCCACCTGAGTAATGGGGCCACCCATCTATATATTTTTCTATCCATTGATAATGGTTTGGTATATGTTCTCTGAATGTGTCAGTTTTTAGTAACATGCTGCTAGATTGAATAATGCTCTTCATTTGTATTAAAGGGACACTGAACCCAATTTTTTTCTTTAGTGATTCAGATAGAGCATGCAATTTTAAGCAACTTTCTAATTTACTCCTATTATTAATTTCTTCTATAAGATACGAGTCCACGGATTCATCCTTTACTTGTGGGATATTATCCTCCTGCTAACAGGAAGTGACAAAGAGCACCACAGCAGAGCTGTCTATATAGCTCCTCCCTTAACTCCACCCCCCAGTCATTCTCTTTGCCTACTCTAAGTACTAGGAAGGGTAAAGTGAAAGAGGTGATAAAATGTTAGTTTTTATTTTCTTCAAGCAAGAGTTTTTTATTTTAAATGGTACCGGTGTGTACCATTTTCTCTCAGGCAGCAGATGGATGAAGACTTCTGCCTGGAGGCTGATGATCTTAGCATTTGTCACTAAGATCCAGAGCAGTTCCCACAGAATGGCTGAAGAGTACTTAAGAAACTTCAGTGTGAGGAACGTTTTTCATGCTATAAGCAGTGAGGTATGTTCAGTAATTTTTTTTTCTGGAGAGACTGTGGTATTTCAGAATTGGCTGACAGTATCCCCATGAGGGTAAGGGTAAGCAGTAATCCTAAGAGAAGAGGGGTATTACTAAGCTTGCATATAGGGGCTGAGAAAAAATGGTTGACACTGAGTTTGAATGTTTGTGGGCAAACGTTTTTTTAACTGGGAGTGCTGATAACGTTTTTGGCAAGAAAATATTTATTCATCAGGAAAGTTGTTGATGATTTCATAAGAGGGTACACTTGGCTTCTTTTTTTTGGGGGGGTTTAAGAACCCACATGGCTAGTTTGAGACCGCTCTGATTTGGTTCATTTGGGCTGAGAAGACATGGAGTGAGACGGACGGGGCCTATCTTCGCGCCTCAGTTGCGCAGTTGTATTTGCAAGGCAAGCAGCAAGCTCCAACTCCGGTGGGACCTGGTGAGAGTTTTTGGCCAAATCGAAGCTTCTAACCCTGTTTTCCGTATCCCTGAGTGCAGGTAGGCGCCACAGCAGGGCTGTGGCGAGGTGCAGGGGGTGTTTTTTCCGGATTTAAAAGTTTATTATTCATCCAGTTTTTTTCTGTAAGGGTTAAGTGTTCCTTTCCTTGGGGGGCAAACTTAGCTGCATAAGTTGAATCTTATATCAAAAAAATGAAACAATTGGATGATTGTAAAGCAGTTTTGCAAAACGTGTATGCTTTTTTTCTCTTAAAGGCTCAGTACAGTTTTTGAAGATTGTTATTGACATTGAGGAAAGCCAATGTGAAATGTGTTTAGAAGCCATTGTGTAACCCCCACTTAAAATGTGTCTTTCATGCACTGAAAGGGCAATAAATTTCAAAGAACATATTTTAGCTGATAAAAGTATGTCGCAGGATGATTCTCAGTCAGAAGGGAATCAGGTTATGCCATCTAATTCTCCCCAAGTGTCACAACCATTAACGCCCGCACAAGCGACGCCAAGTACTTCTAGTGTGTCTAATTCTTTCACCCTGCAAGATATGGCCTCAGTTATGAATACTACCCTCACAGAGGTTTTATCTAAGCTGCCTGGGTTGCAGGGGAAGCGCAGTAGGTCTGGTGTGAGAGTAAATGCTGAGCCCTCTGACGCTTTATTAGCCATCTCCGATGTACCCTCACAATGTTCTGAGTTGGGGGTGAGGGAATTGCTGTCTGAGGGAGAGATTTCTGATTCAGGAAAGATGTTCCCTCAGACTCGGATATGACGGCTTTTAAATTTAAGCTAGAACACCTCCGCTTGTTACTCAGGGAGGTTTTAGCGACTCTGGATGATTGTGACCCTATTGTAATTCCACCAGAGAAATTGTGTAAAATGGATAGATATCTAGAGGTTCCTACTTACACTAATGTTTTTCTGGTCCCTAAGAGGATTTCGGACATTGTTACAAAGGAGTGGGATAGACCAGGTATTCCCTTTTCTCCCCCTCCTACTTTTCAGAAAATGTTTCCCATATCAGACACCATTCGGGATTCGTGGCAGACTGTCCCTAAGGTTGAGGGAGCTATTTCTACCCTAGCTAAGCGTACAACTATACGTATTGAGGACAGTTGTGCTTTCAAATATCCTATGGATAAAAAAATTAGAGGGTCTTCTAAAGAAAATATTTATTCATCAGGGTTTTCTTCTGCAACCTATAGCGTGCATTGTTCCTTTAACTACTGCAGCTGCGTTTTTGGTTCGAGGCTCTTCAGGTTGAGACCCCATTAGATGATATTCTGGATAGAATTATGGCTCTCAAGCTAGCTAATTCTTTCATTACTGATGCCGCTTTTCAACTGGCTAAATTAGTGGCAAAGAATTCAGGTTTTGCCATTTTAGCGCATAGAGCGTTATGGCTTAAGTCCTGGTCTGCGGACGTGTCATCAAAATCTAAGCTTTTAGCCATCCCTTTCAAGGGTAAGACCCTATTTGGGCCCTAACTGAAAGAGATCATTTCAAACATCACTGGAGGAAAAGGCCATGCCCTTCCTCAGGATAAGACAAATAAGATGAGGACCAAACAAAATAATTTTCGTTCCTTTCGAAACTTCAAAGGTGGTCCCTCTACCTCCTCCCCTGCTGCAAAGCAAGAGGGGAATTTTGCTCAATCCAAGTCAGTCTGGAGACCTAACCAGACTTGGGACAAAGGTAAACAGGCCAAGAAGCCTGCTTCTGCCACCAAGACAGCATGAAGGGGCAGCCCCTAATCCGGGACCGGATCTAGTAGGGGGCAGACTTTCTCTCTTTGCTCAGGCTTGGGCAAGAGATGTTCAGGACTCCTGGGCTTTAGAAATCGTGACCCAGGGGTATCTTCTAGACTTCAAAGATTCTCCTCCAAGGGGGAGATTCCATCTTTCTCAATTGTCTGTAAACCAGACAAAAAAAGAGGGGCGTTCTTACGCTATGTAGAAAACCTATATACCATGGGAGTAATCTGCCCAGTTCCAAAAACAGAACAGGGGCAGGGGTTTTACTCAAATCTATTTGTGGTTCCCAAAAAAGAGGGAACCTTCAGACCAATTTTAGATCTCAAGATCCTAAACAAAATCCTCAGAGTCCCATCCTTCAAGATGGAGACCATTCTGACTATTTTACCAATGATCCAGGAGGGTCAATATATGACCACCGTGGATTTAAAGGACGCGTATCTGCACATCCCTATCCACAAAGATCATCACAAGTTCCTCAGGTTCGCCTTTCTGGGAAAGCATTACCAGTTTGTGGCTCTTCCCTTTCGGGTTGGCCACAGCTCCCAGAATTTTCACAAAGGTGCTAGGGTCCCTTCTGGCGGTTCTAAGGCCGCGGGGCATAGCAGTGGCGCCTTATCTGGACGATATCTTAATTCAGGCGTCAAATTACCAACTAGCCAAATCTCACATGGACATCGTGTTGGCTTTTCTAAGATCTCACGGGTGGAAGGTGAACGTAAAAAAAGAGTTCACTTATCCCCCATTCCTGGGAATTCTGATTGATTCGGTAGACATGAAAAATATTCTGATGGATGGATCCTCAAGCAGTACTGATAGATGCTCTAGCAGTACCTTGGTCGTTCAATCTGGCTTATGTGTTTCCACCATTTCCTCTCCTTCCTAGTTTGATTGCCAGAATCAAACAGGAGAGAGCTTCAGTGATTTTGATAGCACCTGCGTGGCCACGCAGGACTTGGTATGCAGACCTGGTGGACATGTCATCTCTACCACCATGGACTCTGCTACTGAGACAGGACCTTCTCATTCAAGGTCCGTTCCAGCATCCAAATCTAGTTTCTCTGCGGCTGACTGCCTGGAGATTGAACCGATTCTCTGAGTCGGTCATATATACCTTGATTCAGGCTCGAAAGCCTGTCACTAGGAATATTTATCATAAGATATGGCGTAAATATCTTTATTGGTGTGAATCCAAAGGTTACTCATGGAGTAAGATCAGGATTCCTAGGATTTTGTCCTTTCTCCAAGAAGGATTGGAGAAGGGGCTATCAGCTAGTTCCTTAAAGGGACAGATATCTGCTTTATCAATTTTACTGCACAAGCGTCTGGCAGATGTTCCAGACGTTCAGGTCGTTCTGTCAGGCTTTAGTTAGAATCAAGCCTGTGTATAAGCCTGTTGCTTCGCCATGGAGTTTGCATTTAGTTCTTAAGGTTCTTCAAGGGGTTCGGTTTGAACCTATGCATTCCATAGATATTAAGCTTCTATCTTGGAAAGTTCTGTTTTTATTTGTTTCTCTTCGGCTCAAAAGATTTCTGAACTATCTGCATTGCAATGCGACTCGCCTTATCTTGTTTTCCATGCTGATAAGGTGGTTTTGCGTACCAAACCTGGATTCCTTCCTAAGGTTGTTACTAATAAGAATATTAATCAGGAAATTGTTGTTCCTTCTCTGTGTCCTAATCCTTCCTCTAAGAAGGAGCGTCTGTTGCAAAACTTGGACGTGGTTCGTGCTTTGAAGTTTTACTTGCAAGCAACCAAAGATTTCCGTCAAACATCTTCTTTGTTTGTTGTCTATTCTGGAAAACGTAGAGATCAAAAAGCTACGGCTACCTCTCTTTCTTTTTGGCTGAAAAGCATCATCCGTTTGTCATACGAGACTGCTGGACAGCAGCCTCCTGAAAGAATTACAGCTCACTCTACTAGAGCGGTGGCTTCCACATGGGCTTTTAAAAATGATGCTTCTGTTGAACAGATTTGTAAGGCTGCGACTTGGTCTTCGCTTCATACCTGCTTACCTGATGAATTGATTGATGACTCACACTATTACATGGTTTGACACGCCCCCATCCCTCAGTCTCGGCTAAGACTCCAAAATGCTGTAATTGTTGGATACGTGTTAGTGCAATGATAATGATAGTTTTCACCCAAGAAACCAAGGTGTTTAATGTCCTTTTAAAGAGACAGTACAATTAAAAGGATAGATGGGTCAAAACTGAAATGTGCAATTACATTTTAAAGTGATGATAAAGTTTTGTGTTCTGTATGTTCCTAAAGTTTGAATTGTGTTCTATTAATCTCAGTAAATATTGTGTGCTTTTTAATATGCAAATCAGTACAACAAATAATTTTCCTGTTTCGCACTTTCCCTTTCACTGCTCATCCAGTTCTGGTTCTCGATGCTTTTTTTCTAGTGGGGACATGACATCAGAAAACACATACACTTATTAGCCCCGGGTCTTGTCAGTAGCATTCCTTAGACTGTGTATAGAGGCTGTGCACGTGTGCAGAATTTCCAGTTTTCAGGAGCGCACATTACAGTCTATGTTGAGATTAGGTGGGACAGATCTCTACATAAAATAATAATTTCAAGGGGGCAATGATACATTACAATACAAGAATAATATTTATTGTTTCTCCAACATAGGTGTGTCCGGTCCACGGCGTCATCCTTACTTGTGGGATATTCTCTTCCCCAACAGGAAATGGCAAAGAGCCAGCAAAGCTGGTCACATGATCCCTCCTAGGCTCCGCCTACCCCAGTCATTCTCTTTGCCGTTGTACAGGCAACATCTCCACGGAGATGGCTTAGAGTTTTTTAGTGTTTAACTGTAGTTTTTATTATTCAATCAAGAGTTTGTTATTTTAAAATAGTGCTGGTATGTACTATTTACTCTGAAACAGAAAAGAGATGAAGATTTCTGTTTGTATGAGGAAAATGATTTTAGCAACCGTTACTAAAATCCATGGCTGTTCCACACAGGACTGTTGAGAGGAATTAACTTCAGTTGGGGGAACAGTGAGCAGTCTTTTGCTGCTTGAGGTATGACACATTCTAACAAGACGATGTAATGCTGGAAGCTGTCATTTTCCCTATGGGATCCGGTAAGCCATTTTTATTCAGAGAGTAAATAAGGGCTTCACAAGGGTTTATTAAGACTGTAGACATTTTCTGGGCTAAATCGATCATATTTACACATATTTAGCCTTGAGGAATCATTTAATCTGGGTATTTTTTGTAAAATAATATCGGCAGGCACTGTTTTAGACACTTTATTCTATAGGGGCTTTCCCTAATCATAGTCAGAGCCTCATTTTCGCGCCGGTATGGCGCACTTGTTTTTGAGAACAGCATGGCATGCAGCTGCATGTGTGTGGAGCTCTGATACATAGAAAAGTCTTTCTGAAGGCATCATTTGGTATCGTATTCCCCTTTGGGCTTGGTTGGGTCTCAGCAAAGCAGATTCCAGGGACTGTAAAGGGGTTAAATATAAAAACGGCTCCGGTTCCGTTATTTTAAGGGTTAAAGCTTCCAAATTTGGTGTGCAATACTTTTAAGGCTTTAAGACACTGTGGTGAAATTTTGGTGAATTTTGAACAATTCCTTCATACTTTTTCGCAATTGCAGTAATAAAGTGTGTTCAGTTTAAAATTTAAAGTGACAGTAACGGTTTTATTTTAAAACGTTTTTTGTGCTTTGTTATCAAGTTTATGCCTGTTTAACATGTCTGAACTACCAGATAGATTGTGTTCAGACCAATCTTAGATCTCAAGATCCTAAACAAGTTTCTCAAGGTTCCATCGTCCAAAATGGAAACCATTCGAACAATCCTTCCATCCAGGAAGGTCAATTCTTGACCACGGTGGATTTAAAGGATGCGTATCTACATATTCCTGTCCACAAGGAACATCATCGGTTCCTAAGGTTCGCATTCCTGGACAAGCATTACCAGTTCGTGGCGCTTCCTTTCGGATTAGCCACTGCTCCAAGGATTTTCTCAAAGGTACTAGGGTCCCTTCTGGCGGTGCTAAGACCAAGGGGCATTGCTGTAGTACCTTACTTGGACGACATTCTGATTCAAGCGTCGTCCCTTCCTCAAGCAAAGGCTCACACGGACATAGTCCTGGCCTTTCTCAGATCTCACGGATGGAAAGTGAACGTGGAAAGAGTTCTCTATCTCCGTCGACAAGAGTTCCCTTCTTGGGAACAATAATAGACTCCTTAGAAATGAGGATTTTTCTGACAGAGACCAGAAAAACAAAACTTCTACACTCTTGTCGGATACTTCATTCCGTTCCTCTTCCTTCCATAGCGCAGTGCATGGAAGTGATAGGTTTGATGGTAGCGGCAATGGACATAGTTCCTTTTGCGCGCATTCATCTAAGACCATTACAACTGTGTATGCTCAGTCAGTGGAATGGGGACTATACAGACTTGTCTCCGAAGATACAAGTAAATCAGAGGACCAGAGACTCACTCCGTTGGTGGCTGTCCCTGGACAACCTGTCACAAGGGGTGACCTCCCGCAGACCAGAGTGGGTCATTGTCACGACCGACCGCCAGTCTGATGGGCTGGGGCGCGGTCTGGGGATCCCTGAAAGCTCAGGGTCTTTGGTCTCGGGAAGAATCTCTTCTACCGATAAATATTCTGGAACTGAGAGCGATATTCAATGCTCTCAAGGCTTGACCTCAGCTAGCGAGGGCCAAGTTCATACGGTTTCAATCAGACAACATGACGACTGTTGCGTACATCAACCATCAGGGAGTTCCCTGGCGATGGAAGAAGTGACCAGAATTATTCAATGGGCGGAGACTCGCTCCTGCCACCTATCTGCAATCCACATCCCAGGAGTGGAAAATTGGGGAAGCGGATTTTCTGAGTCGTCAGACGTTGCATCCGGGGGAGTGGGATCTCCATCCGGAAATCTTTACCCATATCACTCAACTGTGGGGCATTCCAGACATGGATCTGATGGCCTCTCTTCAGAACTTCAAGGTTCCTTGCTACGGGTCCAGATCCAGGGATCCCAAGGCGACTCTAGTAGATGCACTAGTAGCACCTTGGACCTTCTAACTAGCCTATGTATTCCCGCCGTTTCCTCTCATCCCCAGGCTGGTAGCCAGGATCAATCAGGAGAGGGCGTCGGTGATCTTGATAGCTCCTGCGTGGCCACGCAGGACTTGGTATGCAGATCTGGTGAATATGTCATCGGCTCCACCATGGAAGCTACCTTTGAGACGAGACCTTCTTGTTCAAGGTCCGTTCGAACATCCGAATCTGGTCCCACTCCAGCTGACTGCTTGGAGATTGAACGCTTGATCTTATCAAAGCGAGGGTTCTCAGATTCTGTTATTGATACTCTTGTTCAGGCCAGAAAGCCTGTAACTAGAAAAATTTACCACAAAATTTGGAAAAAATATATCTGTTGGTGTGAATCTAAAGGATTCCCTTGGGACAAGGTTAAGATTCCTAAGAGTCTATCCTTCCTTCGAGAAGGATTGGAAATAGGATTATCTGCAAGTTCCTTGATGGGACAGATTTCTGCCTTGTCTGTGTTACTTCACAAAAAGCTGGCAACTGTGCCAGATGTTCAAGCCTTTGTTCAGGCTCTGTTTAGAATCAAGCCTGTTTACAAACCTTTGACTCCTCCTTGGAGTCTCAACTTAGTTCTTTCAGTTCTTCAGGGGGTTCCGTTTGAACCCTTACATTCCGTTGATATTAAGTTATTATCTTGGAAAGTTTTGTTTTTGGTTGCAATTTCTTCTACTAGAAGAGTTTCAGAATTATCTGCTCTGCAGTGTTCTCCTCCTTATCTGGTGTTCCATGCTGATAAGGTGGTTTTACGTACTAACCTGGTTTTCTTCCAAAAGTTGTTTCTAACAAAAACATTAACCAGGAGATAGTCGTGCCTTCTCTGTGTCCGAAACCAGTTTCGAAGAAGGAACGTTTGTTGCACAATTTAGATGTTGTTCGCGCTCTAAAATTCTATTTAGATGCTACAAAGGATTTTAGACAAACATCTTCCTTGTTTGTTGTTTATTCTGGTAAAAGGAGAGGTCAAAAAGCAACTTCTACCTCTCTCTCTTTTTGGATTAAAAGCATCTTCAGATTGGCTTACGAGACTGCCGGACGGCAGCCTCCTGAGAGGATCACAGCTCCTTCCACTAGGGCTGTGGCTTCCACATGGGCCTTCAAGAACGAGGCTTCTGTTGATCAGATATGTAGGGCAGCGACTTGGTCTTCACTGCACACTTTTACCAAATTTTACAAGTTTGATACTTTTGCTTCTTCTGAGGCTATTTTTGGGAGAAAGGTTTTGCAAGCCGTGGTGCCTTCCATTTAGGTGACCTGATTTGCTCCCCTCCCTTCATCCGTGTCCTAAAGCTTTGGTATTGGTTCCCACAAGTAAGGATGACGCCGTGGACCGGACACACCTATGTTGGAGAAAACAGAATTTATGTTTACCTGATAAATTACTTTCTCCAACGGTGTGTCCGGTCCACGGCCCGCCCTGGTTTTTTAATCAGGTCTGATAATTTATTTTCTTTAACTACAGTCACCACGGTATCATATGGTTTCTCCTATGCAAATATTCCTCCTTAACGTCGGTCGAATGACTGGGGTAGGCGGAGCCTAGGAGGGATCATGTGACCAGCTTTGCTGGCTCTTTGCCATTTCCTTTTGGGGAAGAGAATATCCCACAAGTAAGGATGACGCCGTGGACCGGACACACCCGTTGGAGAAAGTAATTTATCAGGTAAACATAAATTCTGTTTTTTATAATTTATAAGGAAGAAAATCATATTAATAACATAGCAGTGTAGATGTACAGTAAATAGGCTGTAGTTTACATTTGTACATCAGTATTATATACTATCACTTTAAATAGAAACATTTTTGTAATATACTTTCATTAGCAAAAAAATTTCTAGTATAAGTTATTAGTTTTTCAGTGGCATATGCACATATGCTGTGAGGGCCTGTGCACACTTATTCAAACAGAACACCTTCTCAGAGAGTCAGTAGTAGCTTGTTGTATGATACACAGGCACAATTCACCAAACTGCCTGCTCTCTGAGGTTGAATACTGGTGCACAGGCCTTAACAGCATATGTGTGTATGCCGCTGAAAAACTTTTACTAGAAGAATTTTTGCTAATAAAAGTATATTGCAAAAATGCCTGTATTTAAAATTGTAAAGCACCCGTGCACTGTCAGTTTTGTCATTTAACTCCCTTTACACTTACATGGTTTAGCTGTATTATAGACGGTGTATAGCATTGCTACAAATATTGCTGTATACACTGGAGCCATAGTGTTAACATTTACTTGCACGCTCCTGAGGTCCTATAAGCCTACATAGGTTTACTCTTTAACAAGGGATACTATGTGAAGAAAACAATAATAGATAATGGAAAGTTATTTACAATTGCATGTACAGTACACTATAAGGTTTGTGATTGCTGTTTTTTTGTTGCACAGTGTAAACTGCCCCATGGGCACAGCCACCAGCATAGCCACCATCATCTTCAGGGGCAACACAGCAATTTGCGAGAAGACAAAGACCCTGCACATCACTCCAATGAAGCAGAAGATTACAGTACCTGGGACATAGTTAAAGCCACACAGTAAGGTTTACTTTTTGTTGTTCTGTTTTATGAAGCATTGGCTAAAAAAAAGATATTTGTGT
>NC_069505.1:112737948-112744952 GCF_027579735.1 Bombina bombina | reverse complement strand
AAAGGTCAAATCTCTACTCTTTTTGATCTTTTTCACAGAAAGATTGCTAATCATCCTGATATTCATTGTTTTGTTCAGGCTTTGGTTCGTATCAAGCCTGTCATTAAGTCAATCTCTCCTCCTTGGAGTCTTAATTTGGTTCTGAGGGCTTTACAGGCTCCTCCGTTTGAACCTATGCATTCTCTGGAAATTAAATTACTTTCTTGGAAAGTGTTGTTCCTTTTAGCCATCTCTTCTGCTAGAAGAGTTTCTGAGTTATCTGCTCTTTCTTGTGAATCTCCTTTCCTGATATTTCATCAGGATAAGGCAGTGTTGCAGACTTAATTTAAATTTTTACCTAAGGTTGTGAATTCTAACAACATTAGTAGAGAAATTGTTGTCCCTTCATTATGTCCTAATCCTAAGAATTCTCTGGAGAAATCTTAACATTCTTTGGATGTAGTTAGAGCTTTGAAATATTATGTTGAAGCTACTAAAGGTTTTAGAAAGACTTCTAGTCTATTTGTTATCTTTTCTGGTTCCAGAAAAGGTCAGAAGGCTTCTGCCATTTCTTTGGCATCTTGGTTAAAGTCTTTGATTCATCATGCTTATGTAGAGTAGGGTAAGTCCCCGCCTCAAAGGATTACAGCTCATTCTACTAGGTCAGTTTCTACTTCCTGGGCTTTTAGGAATGAAGCTTCTGCTGATCAAATTTGCAAAGCAGCAACTTGGTCTTCTTTGCATACTTTTACTAAATTCTACCATTTTGATGTTTTCTCTTCTTCAGAAGCAGTTTTTGGTAGAAAAGTACTTCAGGCAGCTGTTTCAGTTTGATTCTGCTGCTTATTATTTCATTTTTTGATTTGGGTTGTGGATTATTTTTTCAGCGGAATTGGCTGTCTTTATTTTATCCCACCCCACTTATTGGCTATTCGTTAAACTGAATTGTGGGTGTGGCGAGGGGTGTATTTATAGGCATTTTGAGGTTTGTGAAACTTTGCCCCTCCTGGTAGGAATGTATATCCCATACGTCACTAGCTCATGGACTCTTGCTAATATGAAAGAAATGAATTTATCAGGTAAGTTCTTACATTAATTATGTTTTTACGATTAGTCAGCGGTGAAATAGGTAATCGCAGGCTGTCAGGTGTCTCAATATTCAGCAGTATCGCCCAATTAAAGGCATATCGCTTAAGGAATGGGAACTATGGTGACTGAATTCAACCAAAATTATTATTGTTAACTTTACTCTCTTACCTCACCTCTTACATATTTGGAGAGTTCAATAGCTGCAGTTAATGTAATACAAGATGGGAAATAAACAAAATAAAATAAAATGATATAAAGTAAATAGTAATTTTGGCTCTAGCTTGTCATTACTCAGCGAGGAATGGTGCATAATTAATTTCTTCATTGAGACCCATTGGCTGCAGGGAATTCAAATTGAATACCCACTTACATTCAGCTTTTAACAGATGATTATCAATGTTCCCATTCCTTAAGCGATATGCCTTTAATTGGGCGATACTGCTGAATATTGAGACACCTGACAGCCTGCGATTACCTATTTCTCCGCTGACTAATAGTAAAAATCCATTATGAATAAAAGGCAGTACCTTAGCCTCAGGTAATTTATGAGGCTTGAGAAAGCCTGAGCACTAGCAGGTGAAACGTACGTTGCGTGAAGCAATTGCTACGCCCACTGGAAACTCAATGTGGGCAGTAGCACCTTGATGTTTGAAGCTTGGTAACTTTGTTGCATAGTGCATGGGATATACTAACCGCTGAACACAGAATCCCGCCCGCTCACATCTACTTTGAAACGCCAGCAGCATCCAAGATTTTTGGTGAACGGCGTGTTGAGCCGACTGCGTAATAACGGAGATCAGTGTGCAGTATCCAACTATTAGGTTGACGGCAGGCATAGCCGACTGCAGCACAAGGATCCTGAGGCGTGCACTAACAAAGTGTGGTAAGAGTAGCCGGAGGCTACAGAATCAGAGGAGATCTACTGACACATTGGTGAGACAAACTGTTATTCTGATGACTCCCTAACTGGCTACTTTTCCTTACGGGACTGTGGATATCTGATAATGAGCTTCTGAACTGTATGTCCATAGGACTGTATTCTGAGCGGTTGCTTGATTGCACCGTCAATTTGGGACGCTGAACTAACATATCTCTATACTCAGCTCATATGTTCTTTAAATTTTGGTTATGGTTATACCCCCTATATACCATGTTGTATTGCAATCTTATTGTAAGTTTAATGCATGATTAATATATGGAACTAGGTCTTGGGGTACTCCATTATTTGCACTTAGTCCTTGCTTCTTTGTATTTATAAAAAGCAGACTGTCAAATGTTTGCTATATAAAATAATTTGATTTTGGACACTATCTGGGTATGTCTCTCCTTATTATGACACAGTATGTGGAGTAATTAGCTGGAAATAAGTTTGTGCTGGCTATAATCTATTTATAATCCTTTATTTGTACAATATATATATATATATATACAGTATGTATATGTATATATGTGTGTATGTGTCTATATATATATATATATATATATATATATATATATATATATATATATATATATATATATATATATTTCTTCTATAAGGTAAGACGAGTCCACGGATTCATCCTTTACTTGTGGGATATTATCCTTCCTAACACGAAGTGGCAAAGAGCACCACAGCAGTCCACCCCCCAGTCATTCTCTTTGCCTACTCTAAGTACTAGGAAGGGTAAAGTGAAAGAGGTGATAAAATATTAGTTTTTAATTTCTTCAAGCAAGAGTTTATTTTAAATGGTACCGGTGTGTACTATTTACTCTCAGGCAGCAAATGGATGAAGACTGCTGCCTGGAGGGTGATGATCTTAGCATTTGTAACTAAGGTCCATTGCTGTTCCCACAG
This sequence comes from Bombina bombina, assembly GCF_027579735.1. Classification (NCBI taxonomy): domain Eukaryota; kingdom Metazoa; phylum Chordata; class Amphibia; order Anura; family Bombinatoridae; genus Bombina; species Bombina bombina. The sequence goes on along the minus strand of NC_069505.1, from coordinate 112,742,047 downwards.
AGGCTGAGGAGTACAGGAAACTTCAGTGTGAGGAACGGTTTCATGCTATGCAGCTATGAGGTATGTTCAGTCATTTTTTTCTGGAGAGACTGTGTATTTCAGAAAGGCTGACATTATACCCAGGAGGGTAAGCAGTAATCCTAGAGCTAAAAGAAGGGCATTACTTAGCTTGCATATGGGGCCTATTACAAATATGGTTGACACTGAATTGCAAATGTTTGTGAGCAAACGTTTTTTGATTTGGGAGTGCTTTAACGTTTTTGTGGGCAATAACGTTTTGGGCATCTTTATTAAGGGCACACATGGCTTAACATTTGGGTCTCAGAACCCACATGGCTAGTTATAACCGCTCTGGTGCGGTTCTTTAAGGCTGAGGAGACATCGAGTGAGATGGGCGGGGCCTATTTTCACGCCTCAGGTGCGCAGTTAGTTTTATCAACAAGCAGCAAGCTCTAACTTCTGAGGACCCTGGTGTATGTTTTGTGCCAAATCGAAGCTTTTACCCCCATTTTTGATCCCTGAGGGCAGGTAGGGCCACAGCAGGGCTGTGGCAAGGTGCTGAGTGTTTTTTGTTTCCGGATCTGGGCCTATTTTCGATCCGGTTTGGAAATTAAGGGGTTAATTGTTAAAACATTTTGTGGTGCAATCTTAACTACCTAAATTGTGTCTACATACAACATTTTGAAAAATTTAGTGCACGTGTATACTTTTTTTTCTCTTAAAGGCACAGTACCGTTTTTTAAGATTGTTATTTTTTTCACTAAATAAAGTGTTTTCATGCTTGTTTGTAGTCATTACTAGCCTGTTCAACATGTCTGACATTGAGGAAAGTCAATGTTCAATATGTTTAGAAGCCATTGTGGAACCTCCACTTAGAATGTGTCCCTCATGCACTGAAAGGTCAATAAATTGTAAAGAACATATTTTAGCTACTAAAAGTATGTCGCAGGATGATTCTCAGTCAGAAGAGAATCAGGTTTTGCCATCTAATTCTCCCCAAGTGTCACAACCATTAACGCCCGCACAAGCGACGCCAAGTACTTCTAGTGCGTCTAATTCTTTCACCCTGCAAGATATGGCCGCAGTTATGAATACTACCCTCACAGAGGTTTTATCTAAGCTGCCGGGGTTGCAGGGGAAGCGCAGTAGGTCTGGTGTGAGAACAAATGCTGAGCCCTCTGACGCTTTATTAGCCATTTCCGATGTACCCTCACAATGTTCTGAAGTGAGGGATTTGCTGGCTGAGGGAGAGATTTCTGATTCAGGAAAGATGTTCCCTCAGACAGATTCAGATATGATGGCTTTTAAATTTAAACTAGAACACCTCCACTTATTGCTCAGGGAGGTTTTAGCGACTCTGGATGATTGTGACCCTATTGTAGTTCCAGAGAAATTGTGTAAAATGGACAGATTCCTAGAGGTTCCTGCCTATACTGATGTTTTTCCGGTCCCTAAGAGGATTTCGGAAATTGTTACTAAGGAGTGGGATAGACCAGGTATTCCGTTCGCTCCCCCTCCTACTTTTAAGAAAATGTTTCCCATATCAGACGCCGTGCGGGACTCGTGTCAGACGGTCCCTAAGGTGGAGGGAGCTATTTCTACCCTGGCTAAGCGTACAACTATACTTATTGAGGACAGTTGTGCTTTCAAAGATCCTATGGATAAAAAATTAGAGGGTCTCCTGAAGAAAATATTTGTTCATCAAGTTGTTCTTCTCCAACCTATATCGTGCATTGTTCCTGTAATGACTGCAGCGTCCTTTTGGTTTGAGGCTCTGGAAGAGGCTCTTCAGGTTGAGACCCCATTAGATGATATTCTGGATAGAATTAGGGCTCTCAAGCTAACTAATTCTTTCATTACAGATGCCGCTTTTCAATTTGGCTACATTAGCGGTGAAAAATTCAGGTTTTGCCATTTTAGCGCGTAGAGCGTTATGGCTTAAGTCCTGGGCTCCTGACGTGTCATCAAAAGCTAAGCTTTTAGACATCCCTTTAAAGGGTAAGACCCTATTCGGGCCTGAACTGAAAGAGATCATTTCAGACATCACTGGAGGGAAAGGCCATGCCCTTCCTCAGGATAAGTCGAATAAAATGAGGACCAAAAAAAATTTCGTTCCTTTTGAAACATCAAAGGTGGTCCCTCTTCCCCTGCCGCAAAGCAATAGGGGAATTTTGCTCAATCCAAGTCAGTCTGGAGACCTAATCAGACTTGGAACAAGGGTAAACAGGCCAAGAAGCCTGCTGCTGCCACAAAGACAGCATGAAGGGGTAGCCCCCAATCCGGGACCGGATCTAGTAGGGGGCAGACTTTCTCTCTTCGCTCAGGCTTGGGCAGGAGACGTTCAGGACTCCTGGGCTTTAGAAATAGTAAGAGAAAACAACAAGTCCTGCTGCATTTGTTGTTGTGTTAAACAATAAATCCTTTATTTGCTGCTACTCTGCTTTGATTCTTTAGAAATAGTAACCCAGGGGTATCTTCTAGATTTCAAAGATTCTCCCCCAAGGGGGAGATTCCATCTTTCTCAATTGTCTGTAAACCAGACAAAAAGAGAGGCGTTCTTACGCTGTGTAGAAGACCTATATACTATGGGAGTGATCTGCCCAGTTCCGGAAACAGAACAGGGGCAAGGGTTCTACTCCAATCTGAGGAATTTGTTTATGATCTTGAGATCCAAAATTGGTCTGAAGGTTCCCTCTTTTTTGGGAACCACAAACAGAGTCCCATCTTTCAAGATGGAGACCATTCGGACTATTTTGCTGATGATCTAGGAGGGTCAATATATCACCACCGTGGACTTAAAGGATGCGTATCTACACATTCCTATCCACAAAGATCATCACCAGTTCCTCAGGTTCGCCTTTCTGGACAAGCATTACCAGTTTGTGGCTCTTCCCTTCGGGTTGGCCACGGCTCCCAGAATTTTCACAAAGGTGCTAGGGTCCCTTCTGGCGGTTCTAAGGCCGCGGGGCATAGCGGTGGCGCCTTATCTGAACGATATCTTAATCCAGGCATCAACTTACCAACTAGCCAAGTCTCACACGGACATCGTGTTGGCTTTTCTACTATCTTACGGGTGGAAGGTGAATGTAAAAAAGAGTTCACTTCTCCCTCTCACAAGAGTTCCATTCCTGGGAACTCTGATAGATTCGGTGGACATGAAAAATTTTCTGACGGAGGTCAAGAAATCAAAAATTGTATCCATCTGCCGAGCTCTTCATTCCATTCCTCGCCCGTCAGTGGCTGTGTATGGAGGTAATCGGCTTAATGGTAGCGGCAATGGACATAGTTCCGTTTGCTCGCTTGCCTCTCAGACCACTGCAACTTTGCATGCTCAAACAGTGGAATGGGGATTATGCAGATATATCTCCTCAGATAAATCTGGACGAAGAGACCAGAGACTCTCTTCTTTGGTGGTTGTCACAGGATCATCTGTCCAAGGGAATGTGTTTCCGCAGACCAGCGTGGGTCATAGTGACGACGGACGCCAGCCTATTGGGCTGGGGTGCAGCCTGGAATTCCCTGAAAGCTCAGGGATTGTGGACTCAGGAGGAGGCTCTCCTTCCGATAAATATTCTAGAACTGAGAGCGATATTCAACGGGCTTCAGGCGTGGCCTCAGCTGGCGTCGGCCAGATTCATAAGATTCCAGTCGGACAATATCACGACTGTAGCATATATCAATCATCAGGGGGGAACAAAGAGTTCTCTAGCGATGATAGAGGTTACCAAAATAATTCAATGGGCAGAGACTCACTCTTGCCATCTATCAGCAATCTATATCCCAGGAGTGGAGAACTGGGAAGCGGATTTTCTAAGTCGTCAGACTTTTCATCCGTGGGATTGGGAACTCCATCCGGAGGTGTTTGCACAATTGATTCAGCAATGGGGCACACCAGAATTGGATCTGATGGCGTCTCGTCAGAATGCCAAACTTCCTCGATAGGGGTCCAGGTCAAGGGATCCTCAGGCAGTACTGATAGATGCTCTAGCAGTACCCTGGTCGTTCAACCTGGCTTATGTGTTTCCACCATTTCCTCTCCTTCCTCGTTTGATTGCCAGAATCAAGCAGGAGAGAGCTTCGGCGATTTTGTAGCACCTGC